>NC_054712.1:27141902-27441902 GCF_016097555.1 Gigantopelta aegis
CAATTGTTTAATGTTACATGTTGTCATAAAGTTTATTTTGTTTAAGGACACCACTAGAGCACATTCATTTATTATTAATCATTTGGTAATTGTGACCTATAGTCTTAGAAAAGAAACCCGCTACATTTTCCACTGGGATATGCTAAATTAACATTTTATGAAGATGGACGGCTACAGTAAACACATTTCGGGGGGGGGGGGGGGGGCTAAATTACCTCTCCTACCCTTCTCTCACCACTTTAACCCGTCGATAACCAATGTACAACACTATTAAGTACCATTTTCCAACCTCCACCTCTCCTCATTTTGGTGTTGTTGGGGGATGGGGGGAGACGTTGGTTTTTTTTTTTGGGGCGGGTGCTATTTTAAAAATAAAATCTATTCGCAGTTTAAGAAACCTATGAAGCTGTAACGTTTAACGGACGGACATGTGTGGGCTGTGTTCAATATTAACAAGGTTTAAACATTAGCAAGGGATTTAAAAAAAAAACCTAATTCTGTCTTCAAATACCACACCTGTTACCAGCTAAACGAAATAAAGCATAAAGCACAAAAGGATGTATTGACCAAAGATGAAAGTTTTTGACATTTTGTAATTTTCGCAGATGGCTCAGCCAACGTTTACGAAATTGAGGGTGGTACCGAGTGCGTAAGTTCCAATCCCTTAGTGTAGTTAAACCGAACAGGGAGATCAGGAAACCATGCTCTTTTATTCAATTACAAAAAGCCAGCATTTACATATGCTGAACAAACAAAAAATAAATAAAATAATAAAACACACACATTTATTAAAACTGTAGTTATGTTTGTATTTTGCATTTGGAAATTATGGCTTAATATGGTGAAATGAGTTTTAAGTATTCGCCGTTTCTGTTTTGTACAGAGATACTTCTTTGGATTCAATGTTTCAAATTTTGTTTTCATACTTTAGAATACTATTAATAGTTCAAATAACATAAATACCACAAACACAGCGCTCTGCTCTCCAACTAGAACCCATCAATTAACCACCAAAAACACTCGTTCCTTCCTCTCTTAAATTGAGAGAAAAGCAGCTTTTTCCGCCAAAAATACTTCTACCTAATTAATTTATGGGTTTATAAATCAATCTGCTTAATAAAGAGAAATAAAGCAAAACAGAAGTTTTATACGATATCCGCATATAAAGAGATAGCAAGAAGAAACGAGACAAAACGAAAGAATAACGACTGCCGCCAGATGGCGCTAACACATACTAATAAGGTGTGAGAATAGCTGCAAGTCTCAGAACGCGCCCGATCAATATTGCCGCCATGTTGGATGGTCTCTGCTGCTGATCTCATGCCGGCAAATAGTCCTGTTTTTGTTCACATAAAGGAGTCTGCCACTGTAGTTTGAAATCAGACACTCATTATACGCTTAGTAAATGTATGAGCAAACGAAAATCTTCGGACCTTCATCATAGACATTGTTATTTACATAACATGTTTTTTTTTTTTTTAAATTAGAATGAAAAAACTATTCATCGCCGTTAGCCTTATATAGTTATCTTGGATATGTTCCAAAATCCAGATAACATGGAATAAAAGGGAGAATGTTCGTTAAGAAAGGACTCAAAACTAAACAAATATAAATGACGGCCATGATCGTATTTCACTTTAACATCGAAATCGATACTGGCACAAAACATGAAATGTAAACATTCTGATATACTGCTGACAATTCAAATTCAGATTCGTAATTCAACTAGTGCTTAGTTACATACTAAAATTAGTTCTTGTTTCAACCCGAGACACTTGCTTTCTAACACTCGTATATCGTGTGGAGTCGCAGACGTACGTACACTAATCAACATCTGTTTAATAATGTTCAAAATTTATTTCCTTATCCAGTTTTCAAACAAGATCATATTTCGGAAAATTGCAAAAATGTGAAAGGTAGAATGTGGACGTTATTTTTAGTAAATGTCTACAAAATCTGTAATCATTTGACCGTAAAGGATTCAGCTGCTTGCTACTGTGGCTGCAAATAGGCCAAGTTTTATTTATTTGTCCGCCATGCCGGGCTCTGTGACACTTTAATAAGCTAATAGTATAACATGGATTTAGTGCTTAGGGCTGTTCCACAATTTATCACAAGGAAGGGGTTAGACCGTTGGAGGCACCAAAATTATTTTTAAAATTAATATCTGGTGGATCTGGTGGACTTTTTATTAATGCAACACACACAAAAATGAAGACGAAGAAAGAAGGAGGATAAGAAATCCAGGGAGGAGAAAAGAAAGAAGAAGAAGAAGAAAAGGTGAAGAAAAAGAAGCAGAAGAAAAGAAAGAAAAAGGAGCGGAAGAACAAGAGGGGATGAGGAGAAGACCAGATTATTAAACTTTGTTCTGCCGATGGTGGATTTGTAAAACCATTTTACATCCACCCTCCCATATGAGTTTTAGAACCACCCTTATGTACGGTATATTTTGGACAAAGAGTGGCATGTGCTTGAATCCAACCTCTTCCTTCCATGCCCATCCTAATCCCAGACCACAACCATTACCATGTGTCTGATAAACACCCGATTACGTCATCAACTCTTTCAGAAGCACGGGCTGCTTGTTTACGTGCTTAATAATGTGACACAGTTTCCCACAAACCTCAAAAACACTACCTAGTGCAAACAAAAACACACTAAAAAAAACCCTCTCATGTTTATTTTTGTATAATAGCAACAAGTATTAGAGACTAACATGAAGAAAACCTATTTAAATTAGTTCAAATACCCTTAACACTATCTATGATATACAGAAAATATTCTTAACACTATTTAGGACATATAAATCCTATAGATCTCATAAAATACTGTAACGTCTATTGAAAGTATCCATAAAATAATTAACGAAATCACCAGCAAAACTTTCTAAGATACTATTAAGACTTTTTAAGATAACAATACGACTTTCTAAAACAAACTTATGATTCTTCTAAAGACACGTAAGACGTTTTAGCATATACGAAATATCCACCTTTTAAACTTTGTCTACTACTCTTTCAAAACTATTTAGTCCAGTTCCCCTAAGAATGTCCATTGTGCTCATGAATATGTTCTTACGTGGTGGTTAACTTTCTCTTGGTTTAAACAGCGTCTTAGGCCCAAAACACACCGGAGCTGTGTCTGGGTCTGACCATTATGGTAACAGTTGAAAAAAGAATCGCACTGAATTAAACGTGGCAAGAACTACAGATCTGGTAATAGACGACATAGAACATGCGACAAATTTGGTCAGTCATACTTACATCGAGAATAAGAGACCGACCCAGCTTAGGCGTGTTTTTTGTTGTTGCTGTGTTTTTTTGCCTTACCCAGTAGGTGTAGGGGTGGGTGACACATGGGGAAGTTGACCTATTCTTCAAAAATACGAAACAGACTCGGACTTGGAACTGTATTTTCGTACCCATATACCATGAAGGTTTCAGGAACGCCAGTTCCAGGTCCAATCTCTGGCATAGCCAGTGATCCGAACTGGGACACACACGAAACAGAACCCTTTAAACGAAACAGAACCCTTTAAGCTTACATACACCGGTATTTGTGTTTATCTGGGCAATAACTCTATATTACTGTGGTTTGATGTCTTAAATTAAAAAAAAACTTGTTACTTTGCGCTAGATGCGGCCCTGTAAAGTCTTTTAAACTGTTAAAAAGACATTCCTGAGTTTGCTGCATTATAAGATGTTTCCGACTAATAACATATTTCTACGATTAAACTTACATGTCAAATATATTTTCTTGTTTAGAATATCTATGTCTGTCTATTCATTGTGTTTCTGGTCATTTCAATATTTGTAAGAAGCCCAAACTGGATTTTGTTTTCAAATAATTTCGTAAATTATTTTTAGGAAATAAAATGAAATTTAACCTAGTACAAATATTAGAACGATCAGAAATACGTTTAATATACAACCACTAATAGTTTATGCATAAAAATATATTTGATATATAATTACAATCGTTAAAATGTCTCTGTTAATCGATATTATCTTTAAAAATTGCAGCAAACTCAGGAATGTCCCTTTAAGATGTACACCCGTAACACCAGGGTCCGTGCTTATAAAACTTAAAGTCTAGACTTTAATAAAGTCCAGATTTTAACGTAATGGTATTTGAATGGCGTTGCCATGACGTTAAAGTCTGGACTTTATTAAAGTGTAGACTTTGAGGTTTATAAGCACGGGGCCTGGTCAGGACACTGCCATTGGTGTAAAAAGAAAAAAACAACAACAGATATCCCCAGTGTTTCAGTGGTTACAATCCCTTTGAAGTCAAACATTATGTTCTTTTTTTCAAATTCTGCTTCAGCATTTGGCATCTACATGTCGCAACTTTTGAGATAACACAAATCGCCTGCTGATAACAGGCAACGCAATTACCATCCACGGATTAAAGTTCCCGCAACAAGGTCATTGCATTCAGTGATCCAGTGGCTACTGGAAGATTTCAAAACGATTTAACAAATGCCCATGATACATTTCAAAACAAAGTGCCTTATTTGAACAGTGTATGCATTTTGTCTATCAGGGAAATGGTCTAGACAACTTGTGGAATAAGTTGCTCAGTTTAAAGATTAAAATGTTATTGCAAAATACTGTATCAGATTTTGGGACAGTATCTAGCTTGAAAGAACGAGGAGGTGTATGTGGATGGGGGAAGGCAGTAAAACGAGAATCAGGGTCTTCTTCATCACTTGGGAGGGGAGGGCTTGCAACTACCCTCTTTAGTTACGGTCATGATCTCATAATTAAATTTAAAAAATATGTTAGCTAAAAATAAATATCAAGATTCATATAAACACCTAGAGAAATTAGAAATGTGAATTAAAAATGGAAGTTTGTTTTGTTTACCGACACCACTAGAGCACATTGATTTATTAATCATCGGCTATTGGATGTCAAACATTTGTTAATTTTGATATATAGTCTTAGAGAGAAATCCCGCTACATTTTCCATTGGTAGCAAGGAATCTTTTATATGCACCACCCCACAGACAGGAGAGCACATACCACAGACTTTGATATACCAGTCGTGGTACACTGTCTGGAACGACAAATAGCTCAATGGGCATACCGACGGCGATCGATCCCAAACCGATCGCGCACCAAGCGAGCACTTTACCACTGGGCTACGTCCCGATGATGAAATACTTTATTTGTTGTGCTTATATATAACTAATGTATAGACCCGCTGTCTCAGGAACGAATTTGAACCGAGGTTAATGGGTTAATCTGAAACTGAAAGAAGAACTCATGCATGGAATACTTTTACGGATTATTAGCACAGAATATTTTATATACACACTTTCCCCACAAAGAGAATGGCACATAGCATCTCATTTTGTTTTTGTTCTCCCATCCCCCGCGAAAAATCGATATCATACGATTCGAACCAATAGTTTGATGTAAGTAGCAGTTGCTCAAAACTGATCGGTAAAGGCCCGTGTGGCATTGTGGTTAAACCATCGGGCTTAGGGGAGTTGGGTGTTCAGGAGGCCGAGCGCTCGCTGTCTATTTGACTGGTACCATCGTCTTCTATCATATCACATTCATCTAACGTTAGGCTAAAAAAAAAAACAGTCTAGCGACTGTGTTCGATCGCCCTCTTGAACATGCTGTGGTCGCACCCCAATGCCACGCAACTCGTACCCAGAGTGAGTTTCTACGACTGTAAAACGGTGCAGTGCCACTACACCGACTTCTCTAACCACTAACACCTAGTCTATCCCTCGTTTTGGACAGACAGTCCAGATAGCCGAGGTACTTATTGTATCTTGGACAGAACAGGCACGGCGGAGCATGACTCTAGCCCCCCATCCCCCCCCCCCCCCCATAATTCTGAATCAAAATAGTAGTAGTAGTAGTAAATCTTAAGGCAGAGATGAATTTTACTTGTAGAATGCATGAAATTGCATTTCAGGAAATCTAATTTTTAAACTTTTACGGGGGAGCATACCCCGGACCCCTATGCGTTGCGCCCTCGATATCAGTCAGCCCCCACCCTCCACCCCATGTCTTCTTGTTTCCGCCATACAGAAGGTTTGAACCTCAACCGGGTATAAATAAAGAGGAAAATTAAGCTAAATTGAATGGCAGTGAACTGGTTGGTGTGTGGCTTACATCTCACAAAGGAGCCTAGCCGTGTACCCATTCTAGATTGGAAACGATACTGGCACGTCAATCTAAATTGATGTCCCAATAAGGGTTAAGGCATGTTGTTATGGGCACACTCCTAAACTATCTGGACTGTTTGTCCGGAACTGAGGATGTAGTTGTTAGCATTTAGTGAGAGACGTCAGTGTATATACAATTTAGGTTCAAGCACACTGTCCTGGGCACACACACATATCTCAGCTATCTGAGTTAAATGTATGGAACAGCTACCTAGTTATCTATTAGCACACAGTGGGGAGAGGGGGAGACATCCGTGTAGTGGACTCACACCAACCCATTGAACCGTTAAACTGGTAGGCAAGATTGGACAGTGCCTCATTTATTGATATCAAGACAAGACAAGACAAGACTTTATTCACACTCGGGCCGTTACACAACGGCATAGGAGGAATATATATATAATCATTTTTTTATGACAGTAAATACATTAATTACAATATATACACAAACACATATACAAACATATACAATCACGCACATCAATATATTATGTAATAATACAGATATTTAATACAAATATACGGGTATCCAAGTACTTATAAACGAATAGATTGTTAAACTTATATATGGTGCAGTGGATAATTATAGTATTTTGTTAATTATGTTTGTAGTCAAGGGCGTTTGAATTCATTAGTTATTATATTTATGAAATATGATAATTTCTTTAGGGTACTAATTCGTTTATTCTCCATTAGTTCTCTAAATTTATAAGTACTTGGTCGCGTATAATAATATGGGTGTAGCAACTGGACACTTGAATTATGGAAAAAATGGCAAATAAAAAGATAATGGAACTCGTCGCCAATGTCTATTACATTACATAATGAGCAAATTCTATCTTCTATGAGTATATTATTCCAACGTCCAATTTCAACGGGTAGGTAATGGTTAGACGTTCTAAATTTTAAGAGTGCTGTCCACAGTTTTTCTGGTAGTTTATTGATATAGCTTTCGAAAAATTGTTGTTCTTTGTATAATCGGTAAGTGTTGCCTCTCGATGTAATAGTTAGAGGACGAGTAACAATACTTTATCGGCGTATAAAGGTAGTGTCGCACGAGACAACGGCGAGGCGTTAGCCGAGCATTTTCTCGTGCGACACTACCTTTATACGCCGATAAAGTATTGTTACTCGTCCTCTAACTGTCTTAGAGCAGAGCCAAAATCGTTATGACTGCACGTGCAGCAATACCGCTTATAAAGTGAATGTCTGAAGTACTTTATCGGGATATAAATGTACTTCATGTGACCAAATATGAAGCTCCCATTGGACTAGAAATTCAGCTGTGCTCTAAGACAGTGATATGTTATTTTTCCATGTTTGTAAATACTGATCGCATTGTCTTTGTTTAATTTGTTGTGAGAGACAATTTACTGATATGAAAGATTGTCTTATCCAGATATCACCCATTCCCAAGTTATTCAGTGTGTTTTTAACAGTATTAATCCAGTTATAGTTAGTTCCGTTAGTAAGGTGGTCATTTAACATAATTTTGTATAAAAGAGTAGACAATTTTGATTGTTTTCCTGATATCAGTCCCAGTAACATACCATTCTTCTATGTATAATTAACTCGACAGGCGTTCTCCCTAACTATCCATAAAGCATAAATATTGGTGTTGCGTTCTTAACGGGTATGATGTGTCTTAGAAAGTTTATTTGTACAGAATTAAATAAATCAACTTTTTCATATCCCCATATTTCACATCCATATAATAAAACTGGCAGAACCATTGAGTCAAACATTTTAAGTTTACATTCGGTTGATAATAGATAGTTGTCCTTTGATATCAGTCTCTTTTTTTTTACCTATATCTAATTAAGGTTCATAACTTCAAGCACGATGTCCTGGGAACACACCGAGCTGCTTTTTTCCACTGTCTGTCTATGACAGTGGGTTAATGGTCAGACCGTTAGTTGTTACTTAGTGGTTAGACGCCAGGGCTCACATTGATACAGTTTTTGTTTTAAGCAACTTTCAGTTATATAGAGAATACTAGTACCTTCACAAATAATATTTGAAGTGGCTGATTATTAATAATAATAATAATAATAATTAGTTGCTAACTGATCGATCCCCGTTGGTGGGCCCATTGGGATAGTTCTCGTTCCAGTCAGTGTACCACGACTGGTATACCAAAGGCCGTGGTATGTGTTATCCTGTCTCTGGGATGGTGTATAAAAAAGATCCCTTGCTGCTAGTCAAAAAGAGTAGCCCATGAAGTGGCGACAGCGGGCTTCCTCTCTCAATATCTGTGTGGTCCTTAACCATATATCCGACGCCATATAACCGTAAATAAAATGTGTTGAGTGCGTCGTTAAATAAAACATTTCCTTCCTTCCAATTAATAAATGTTGTAGCCACTTTGTAGGCCTATAACAATTAGCCATCGGCAATAATGAGCTTTATAATGAGCTTAAAAACTTAAATGTCGATAAATCATCTGGAGATGACAACTCAGGTCCACGAATACGTAAGTTAGGTGCCTTGGCAATTGCTTCTTTGTTAACATTTATTTTTAACAAAATGATAAACAGTGGTATTTATCCACCATGTTTTAAAAATGCTAAAGTTACCCCAATTTTCAAGTCTGGTGACAAAACTGAAGCTACAAATTATAGGCCAATATCTGTATTGCCAACGCTGTCCAAATTAATAGAAAAACATATCTCCAAGCAATTTTATGATTACGTACTTAACAAAATTTGACCAAATTTGACCTTTTACACTCATTCCAATCAGGTTTTAGACCAAAACACTCATGCCAAACAGCACTTATTGATATAACTGATAAATGGTTACATGAAATGAATGAAATCTAAATGGAGTCATATTTTTTTATTTCAAAAAAAGTTTTTGATGTTGTGGACCATTCAATTATGATTCAAAAGTTAAACATTTATGGCTGCAAAGGGAATTCTCTTAACTTGTTCCAATCGTATTTAAGTAACAGAACACAGCAAGTCACTATAGGAATACCGAAGTCCATTATTTATGGTGTTCCACAGGGTTCAATACTAGGACCTCTTCTCTTTATACTGTACATAAATGATCTTCCACTATACATTGAACATTGTACCACAAGTATGTATGCAGATGATTCAACAATGTTCATGTCAGGGAAAACTGTTACTCAAATTCAAGATAAACTACAGCAAGATCTGAATAGTGTAGAAAAATGGTGTTCCTATAATAAAATGTTCATAAACACAAAAAAGACTATAGGAACAAGACAAAAAGTTACAATCCAAAATGATATTTCTCTTATAATAAATTCAGAACATCTGCAAACACACTGATTGTGAAAAACTTTTAGGAATAAAAGTTGATAATAACTTAAAATGGACAAATCAGGTTAAACATGTGTGTTCCTTGATGTCTAAACGTCAGTTACTCTGGACCAGTACTTTGGAATCAATTACCTGAAGCTATCCGATCATCGCCAAATACTGCTGTTTTTTAAATATAGACTTAAGAAATATTTTCTAAAATAATATCATTTGTACATATGTTTATTGCCATATATGTATTTTCTATTTGTTCATAAATGTATGTATTGTAATTCTGTATTGTTTGTGCCTGGGGGCATCAGGGAAGATTAGCTTTTGCTGTGTTACCCTCTCTAAATAAAGAATTTATTATATTATTATTATTATTATTATTATTATTATTATGTGGCTGTGGGCAGTGTGAGCTCTGTGTTAGTTAGTGAGAGAGAAGTCGATGTGACCGATGAGCCGTTAAAATATCCTTCTCAGTGGGAGGCGATACTGGAATGCGATACCTTACCAACTACATCACTCAGCCCTTAGACTGTTATGTGAGACCACAGGTCAATGTAACTATGCCTTAAGCTCCAGTCGTAAACCCCGTCAGTAATTTATGTGGTGATTAACCGCTGCGCGCGCATTTTCAATCATCCCAAAGACGGGTATTACGGCGGTATATTGCTCGTTCGAAACCCCCGTGCTGTTGTTGTAATAATCAGCGGGACACTTGTTGACAGCAGGTGGGAAATCGACGTGTGTCATCTGGTTTGACTTTCACAGTTTGTCAGATATATATTAGAGTCTAGGGCAAAGGTGTGTGAGACTGGGTGGGGTCTTTGGGCGCTACCACCTGGTGAAATTCCCTTTTTTCCCGGTAACAAGCTGAAAAATCTTTCTTCTTTTTTTTGGTATGTATTATGTATTGATGTATGAATAAATATTTATATATTGTATGTATGTCAAGGTTGACTATTACATATATAGATATTAACGCATTGGTGCAGGGAATAAGTAAACCTTTTCTGGCCTCAGAAATGCCATTACTGGGACTCGAACCTGTGGCACCGAATAACCCGCAACTTGCCACGATATGTTATTGAGTTACTGAGACACCCACATGTATGTATGTATGTATGTATGTATGTATGTATACGTTTGTGTATGTATGGATGTATCTATGTTATGTATGTATGTTATGTATTGCTGGATGTATGTATGTATGTATGTATGTACGTATGTATGTGCTTGTTACAGTGATCAATAAGAATATATACGATGAGTCAAACAAGGTACACCCTACACCTTACACCAACCTACTCCAACCTTAGTTGACTCGTAGCTAAACTGACTGAAAACCATATGTTAGTACTTACATAACGTGTTGCAAAAAGGAAGCATTTCCCATAAAATCTTTCCAAGAAATCGCTTACTTGAGAGATGCCGCAGTTATGATAATTAGTCTAATGACAATCAACTGGTCGGTATAGGGAGGCACTGGCATTAAGTATTATGCTTATTTGTTTTTCAGGAAATTATTAACCTTTAAATTAAGGTTGTGACAAAATAAAGAAAAGAAAACGGCCACCCCTATAATCATTGCTAGATCGGCCCTCGACTGACCCACCTGAAAAATGCCTGGACAATGCAACACGTGCAATGTGGAATGAAAGTCATCGTTAGGAGGGACAGGTGTTTCGCGCTTCACTGGCGCTGAAGGAAAACACAGCGTTGTTGCAGACGAACAAAGCAAATCAGATGAAACATTAATGATGGAGGGAGTTTGGGAAGGGGGTGGTAACAATGGTTAACGGTTCCAATTGCCTATTCAATAACACAGCGAGCGTTCTTGTAACTCTAAAACACACACACACACACACAGAAATTTGTGGTCAAGTAATTAATTTGACCTTTTACCTTTATATTGTTATAGTGTATTGTTTATCAATTCAACCGAACTACATTATATTAATGTTACACTCACCCCCATCCCCAACCCATACTGAATGAATGAATGAATGAATGTTTAATGACACCCCAGCACGAAAAATACATCGGCTATTGGGTGTCAAACCATGGTAATGCAAACAAATAAGGTGATGATCAACATCAATATAAAAATTCAAGATTTAAATAAAAACAGTGTAAAGAACTGTGCAAAAATACAAATATCACAGATAGATACTGACTTTTACTCAAAATTTCAATTTGTGCTGTATTGGCCATTCTCAAAGAGAATGTTACACACCTGCACCACGGTGAGGTTACAGCACGCGCGGGGGCCAATCCATAAAACCCTGAATGCGCGCCTGCTGCAACATAGAAGTCAGTCACAATTTTTGTTAAAACGTCATAACTCTAAACGGTGGTGACAAAATGGTGAATAGTAAATGTGAACTTGACCTAGATTAATTACTAGGATATCGGAGAATAGCTGAACGTCATGGTAGGGAAATCATGGTGGCTGATTCCACATGCAACTAATTTCTTACATTAATTTTGATAGAGACATTTAATAATTAAAAAAAGAGTTATAAAATTAATTTTGATAGAAATTTATTTAGTAAAAAAAAGTTATTATTTTGGAAAGTTATAAATGGGATAGCTTGAATTACAATTATAGATGTCGATTTTTTTTAGTTACAACGTATCCGGGATGAATCCTCTAAGGGAGTACATATTACACATGACACAGTACCTTGAAATAATTGTTTATGAGATGATGGCTGTATTTTATATCTTATTATTTTTGTCAGCAAATATTATGTGTGAAGGTCAGTTGTGCAAAACTAATAATATTTAAAATGTAAATTTCACAAAGCATGAAAGGTTTGGACAATTTTTAATATTTGTATTAGTGTTTACGTTAGAACTAATTTTTTCTTAGCCAATGTAAAGCATTTTCTTGAAAACTAATAAAAAAACCCGGCTAATTTAAACAAAACGTTCATTATTATCGATATCATTGTAGTAGATTATAGTAGCCACTTTGTATAAAATTTATCAATTGTCTAATTTGGCAGTGTGCACCTCAGGGTTAGCCCCATGTATATTACTGCATATTAAACATAAACATATTAAAAATTTCCCTTATTAATAATTAGAAATGTTTGAAAAGCAACGATGTTTGAAATATCATGTATGCAGTAAACAGGTTCTTTAAGTAACCAATTTCTGTTAGTATGCTCCGTGTATGTTTACATATTGCAAAATCAGCAGATGCGAATCCAGAGACCTCTTCAGGAAGGTAAGTGATTGCGGTCGCTCGCTAGACTGGTTTTTGCGCCTAATGTTAGAAAAATGTGATGTGATAGCAGGCAAAAATACTAGTCAAACTGTTTGCGATTGCTTGGCCTCATAAACACGCCCTGGATTTCTCACTAGAAAATTTATCTTAATTCTATTTTAAGATAATTCACTTAGCCGTAGGGATTGATAAACAACAAAATTACCGTACTAAATTATCAACACATCCGATTTAGGAATTTAAGTGCAATTCAGATGAAGCCACACCCCTCTGAGATCCGAGCCAGACTAGTAGCAGTATTCATAATATCAATAAAAGCGTCAGGGTTGCACATTAAGATTATGCTACAAATTGGGCAGATGTGTGAGCTTGGTAGGGTCGGTGTCCTAAACGTGTAACTAAAGAAGGGAGATATATATCAAGTGAGGTTATAGTAATCGTCTTTCTTTTTTTCTTTCTTTCTTCTTTCGTCCCATTTTTATGTCTATCTGAAGAAGACTATACTGTGACCCGTTTGTTTCCCCACTAAACTTACCCCCTCCCCCCACTCCGTCCCTCCCCTTGTTATTTTCGGCTAAGTACAGCCATGATCAAAGAGAAAGATTATGTTCTGCTATTATGTTCATTATTATCGATATCATTTTCCATGTTCATTTCTACTGCTAAATCAAAAAAATGAGGAGTTGAATATTCGCGAGGTCTAATTAATGCATTTTGATGCATACTTTAACCACACCGTATAGTTGGCTACGTCTAAATTTGGCGCATGTTTATGCGACGTTATCGATTAGGCGTTTGGTACGACTATATTTCCAAACGAAAATCCCTGTCAATCACCTATCCACATGCGTTTGGAAGAAACGGTAATTAATGAGACTTCGTCTATATCATGTCTTCCGCACGCCAGACGACAGGTGCACCCCCACCCCCCGCCGATCCCCGAGCACCCAGTCGTGTCTTGTTGTGTTGACGTCGCGGTCGCCAGACAAGTCGTCGCTATGAGCCAATAACATCAGCAGCATTCAGGAACGGCATATGCCAATGACATGTCTATGGAGTCGAAAGCGAAGAAGAAGAGAGATAAAAAGCACACGGAACACAACCACACAACGTTTAACAGAAAATATAAAACGAATACAATGTTTAAAAGAAAAGAAAATTGAATAATTCTTACTTCATTTGCTTGACAATAGTACTTTTTCCGGATTCACCGGCACCTAAATGAAACAAGAAAAAAATAATGACGTTAACTCATTACGAAAATAAACGTACAAGCTAAAAGAGAAATCGCATACATTAACAAAATTTAACCCCAGCAGAAAAAAATGCAGCGAAGCCAACATCCAAATACACGAAGAAAATGTTTTATTATCTGCCAAAGGTGGAATTCTAAACTTAATTCACAGCATCATAGATATCCAATATGGCCGCCGCATAAGAACAAGCCGTTACTAAAAATTACAATGATTACTCTTTCCGGTGGATGCATTAATAAGCAAGCAGCTTGCACGAGCAACTTTTTTCGTGCACTGCAAAAGCCTTACCTAGGAGCAACAGTTTTATATCCTTAGCTGCCTGAATTCCATCTTCTTTCAGATTTTTCTCTATCGCTTTGCTCCTTTCCAGGGCGGCCCGTTCCTCAGCACTCATTGTACAGCCCATTGTGAATGTCTACCGACGAAGCGTTTTCCCAGGATGCGGCGGCAACGCTAGGCGGTCGCCGTGCTCTTTGTTAAAACCCCACAGCTGCACACAAAAGAGAAAAAAACAATATGCAACGATGTATATATCCCGTTTTGTCTTATCTTGTATTCCAGTAAATGTATGCTCGCTTTCCTCTGCATAAAAAAGAAGGGAAGGATTCTCAAAGCTCGTCGTCGCTGTGCACTGGGCTTGATGCGAGATTCTCAGTAATGATTCTCAATTTTCCAATACACCCAATCGTTTGGCGAGTCCTCACAGCGAGGCGTGAGTCTTGCTTTCCGACAGACATGGAATAATCAAAGACCAATATTTTGAAGAATTCTTGCAACATTCAACATCCCCCGGTGTTGGCAGCGCAGTTCCACAGAATGGTCGTGGCAGCTGGAACACTTCTTGAACCTCGTAAGACCCAGAACAAAGGCGAGGTTCCAAGCCGTTGTCGGGCCACCGATATAGAATCGAACCAACGCAAGATCGCACTATACTAAGTCACTCACAGTTCTGGGGTCGCATGTGACGTCAGCAATAGCACGGGCTCTGTGGACATTATTCTCCATGCTATACAATTAAGAAATTATGAAAATTAAGGTCATTTCATATTACAGATTCTGAAGCATGTACGTAGCCGGTCGGCGAACAGGGATGGGGCCCGACAAAATGCGTAGACCACCGAAAGATGCGCTGTCCGTTTAGGGAGGGAATACCCAGCCGAATATTTCTTCTTTTGTGAATTTACCACAGCAGACGATAATGGTGGGCTAACGGTTTTTGTAAAGCGGAGACAATGAGGTGGAATCTGTCGCACAAAGAGAAGCTGGGAACGCATGGACGTGTGAACAACATGAATGAACAGTAACCCCAGTCCCGTTAGAAATATCACGCCACTCTGGTATTAATGCGCTAGCTCGCGTCAGCCACGCTAGCTAAGGGCTTGGAACATGGGGATTGAACCTCGCGTGCCCCCCATTGATGTTTTAGCATGTATTTCCGCGTTGTTTATAACGGCAGCGCTACCTGATACTGTTTCTGTTCATGCGCGCGGCATGCAAACCATCTGTCGCTTGAGTAATGATGTTACTCAACGCTTATCTTCTATTTTGCAGACTACGCTCAAGGGGAGAGAACCAGCTGAACTGTTGACGAGTTTACACGACAGAAAATATCTGTAACAGAAGTTGAAAACGGGGATGTCACAAGAGTGTGTTTTTACAGATATTTATTGATTTAAGTTTTATCAAGATACAACCCTCTCCCTCATTTTTTTGGGGGGTGGTGGGGTGGAGGGAGGTCTAGGTAGAGAAGACCCGATGAACTAGAGAAGACCTAAATTATTTTGTACTGTTAAAAAGTTAGTTTGTTTTGTTTAACGACATGACTAGAGCACATTCATTTATTAATCATCAGATTTTGGATGTCAAACATTTGGTAATTTTAGACACTTGGTCTTAGAGGAAACGTACATTTTACCATTAGTAGCAAGATACATTTGATATGCATTTTTCAACAGACAGGACAGTACAAACCATGACCTTTGATATACCAGTTTTGGGACGGGAGTAAAAACATAATTAGAGAATGGGTCTACTGATGTATGTTTTATGCACTTCCCGACAGGCAGAACTATTACGAACACCATTTGTTTATTTGTTTATACTTATTTTTGTGCTTATGTTCTTTAAGATTCAAGTACACTTCAGCTGCTTTTATGATCTGTCCAAGTCGGTGTGTTAATGAAAGAGAAGTCGGAACAGTGATGCATTGAGTCGTTAAAGTCGCTCTAGATGGGAACCGGTACCAGGAGACGAACCCAGTACCTACCAGCCTTTAAGTCCGATGGTTTTACCACTACACCACCGAGGCCAGTACCAGCACCACTGACGTAGCCAGAATGTTATAGGGCCGCCCAAACAAATCACCCTAGTAGATGGTGGACGGAAAAACGTTGATTGGGAGACTTGGAGATGACAGCACCGTAAGATGCTAATTAACGCTGCCGCAAGAGCGTAATTAGAGTGCGGATAATGGTATTGCCCGCTCCTTTTTAAATTGGAAGTATTATCCAGGCCCGCAGGAACCGAGGACGAAAATGTATGGGGTTTTTTTTTTTATCGTACTCTATATCAATAAATATAAGTAATAAAGTTTGGGATGATGATGTTAGAGCCGAGATTGTGGATGATAGGGGCGAATACTTCTATTAATTCGTCTTTATTCAGACTTGCACCCACCTACCCTTGTCCCCGAAACAAAGTGTTGGTTACGGCCCTATTGAAGTCATATGTAGGTCATGCAAAAGTATGAGTTTTTGAGTATGAATTATGACAACGGAACCTGAAGCTATTTTCTGTGGAATTTGAAAACAAACAAAACAAACAGTGATGTCACACACGGTACATTAAACTGTGGATTACTTTGTGTAATACATTATTAACATTTTGTTTAAAAGTAAAACTACAACAATATGTCAGATATTGCTAGTTTATGCATATTATTTATTTTATATATACTCGTGGAAAAAAAGTTCTGGACACCAAATAAAATGGTCTCGAACCAACTGCAAAGTTTGTAAATGGATACAAGTTGACAGAGATTGTCTGTTAATGTTAACGAATGACATTTCTTTTAAAAAAACCATTAGAATTATTTTTTTAAATTACCGTTAAACGGAGAGTAAACTAAAACATGAGCCTTATGTGTTGGAAAGATGCATACCCGGACCACCAACACATATTGACACTTTACCAAATGAAAAACGCGTAACTTTAGTGTTAATAAAAAAAAACCCGGATTATTCCTGCTAACTGGGGGCAGCCATTTTCATTTCTTTTCGAGGCGTCCGGGACGAAGTGACGTCAGCTCCTGACCATATCCTGTATGTACAGTGTAAACAAAAACTAATTTTCGACAAGGCGCTTCTTTTTTATCAACCTGACTTGTAAAACAACATAAATGACGTGATAATATAATAAACTATTTAACTAAATATATTTCAAGTTGCATTAACGGAACAAAATGGGGTTATAGTATTTTTCTCTGTTAAATAACCCAAAGGAAAAATGTACACTATTAGGCCTATTGATATCTTACGTTGGAGCAAAAACGACAACCCACGATACCCAAGTGATAATTTTATTTTCTTTGGGACTACGTAATTGGTCAGTTCTGTGGTTTTAGATGGAAAAGTCTACTTAATCAATAGTTTTACAGAACTATTTACAGTAATAAACCATGTCCATTGCCATTTTAGAGGCGACAGGAAATATTACACAATACCGGTTTGTATTTTTGTGTTTAGACAGCGTCAATTAATTGGCTCATCTGGTTACCAATCAAATACATGCCTGCCAATCAGGAATCACAAGTAGAAGCAACTAACAGCATAGACCAATTAACTAAGAAAACACTCCATGTATCATTTCAGTACGTAGGTTAATGCATGGACAAAATATTGTTAATTATTTCGACTTGTTGTGTAGCCACTTTGAAAATGGTGTTTTATTTTACATTGAAAAAAAAATATATATATTGCTGGATATACTTATTGCTGGCTTACTGGGATGTATATTATTACAGAACATTGCAATGTATGACTATTTATTATCCCGCAAAAACCAGGTAGATTGTGTTTCTCTAGTTCTAAAGCTCATTCCTGACGTTACGCGTTAAGTATTACGTAACCACCAGCTCGCCAGAGGGCTTATTCACTGGAATGGAACAAAATGGCTGCGCCCGTTATATCTAATAGCCGTCACATTTAACCGTTTTATTAATTAAATATAATAATATACTTGTTGATATTAAGCCATAATGTGCATTATATATCTGAATATGCATACCAGTCCAAAAGCCTTGCTTAAGAATGCCTTTAAACAAATATCTTGTGCTATAAATGGCAGTGGAGCTGATTTTAGTCAGATTGTATAGATGCATGAGAATGTGTTTTTATGTGAGTATAGGCCTATATGCAGGAGCAAGTGCACCACAACTGGTCAAATCCGTGGTAGGTCAGCATTACTTGGGAGTGACAATCAGCATTACTTGGGTTCGATATTCAGCATTACTTGGGTTCGATATTCAGCATTACTTGGCAGCGACATCATTACTTGGAAGCGACACATTGGCAGTGACAGTCAGCATTACATGAGAGCGACAGTCAGCATTACTTGGCAGTGACAGTCAGCATTACTTGGGAGTGACAGTCAGCATTACTTAGATTCGATATTCAGCATTACTTGGGAGTGACAGTCAGCATTACTTGGGAGTGACAGTCAGCTTTACTTGGGAGCGACAGTCAGCATTACTTGGGAGTGACAGTTAGCATTACTTGGGAGTGACAGTCAGCATTACTTAGATTCGATATTCAGCATTACTTGGGAGTGACACTCAGCATTACTTGGGAGTGACAGCCAGCATTACTTGAGAGTGACAGTCAGCATTACTTGGGAGTGACAGTCAGCATTACTTGGGAGCCACAGTCAACATTACTTGGGAGTGACAGTCAGCATTACTTGGGAGCGACAGTCAACATTACTTGGGAGTGACAGTCAGCATTACTTAGATTTGATATTCAGCATTACTTGGGAGTGGCAGTCAGCATTACTTGAGAGCGACAGTCAGCTTTACTTAGTTTCGATATTCAGCATTACTTGAGAGCGACAGTCGGCATTACTTGGGAGTGACAGTCAGCATTACTTGGCAGTGACAGTCAGCATTACTTGGGAGCGACAGTCAGCATTACTTGGGAGTGACAGTCAGCATTACTTAGATTCGATATTCAGCATTACTTGAGAGCGACAGTCAGCATTACTTGAGAGCGACAGTCAGCATTACTTGGCAGTGACAGTCAGCATTACTTGGCAGTGACAGTCAGCATTACTTGAGAGCGACAGTCAGCACTTGGGAGCGACAGTCAGCATTACTTGAGAGCGACAGTCAGCATTACTTGGGAGTGACAGTTAGCAATACTTGAGAGCGACAGTCAGCTTTACTTAGTTTCGATATTCAGCATTACTTGAGAGCGACAGTCACAATTACTTGGGAGTGACAGTCAGCATTACTTGGCAGTGACAGTCAGCATTACTTGGGAGTAACAGTCAGCGACAGTCAGCATTACTTGAGAGCGACAGTCAGCTTTACTTAGTTTCAATATTCAGCATTACTTGAGAGCGACAGTCAGCATTACTTGGGAGTGACAGTCAGCATTACTTGGGAGCGACAGTCAGCATTACTTGGGAGTGACAGTCAGCATTACTTAGATTCGATATTCAGCATTACTTGGGAGTGACACTCAGCATTACTTGGGAGTGACAGTCAGCATTACTTGACAGTGACAGTCAGCATTACTTGGGAGTGACACTCAGCATTACTTGGCAGTGACAGTCAGCATTACTTGGGAGTCAGATTACTTGGGAGTGACAGTCAGCATTACTTGAGAGCGACAGTCAGCTTTACTTAGTTTCGATATTCAGCATTACTTGGGAGCGACAGTCAGCATTACTTGGGAGTGACAGTCAGCATTACTTGGCAGTGACAGTCAGCATTACTTGGGAGTGACAGTCAGCATTACTTAGATTCGATATTCAGCATTACTTGGGAGTGACACTCAGCATTACTTGGGAGTGACAGTCAGCATTACTTGGGAGCGACAGTCAGCATTACTTGGGAGTGACAGTCAGCATTACTTGGCAGTGACAGTCAGCATTACTTGGGAGTGACAGTCAGCATTACTTGACAGAGCGACAGTCAGCATTACTTGGGAGCGACAGTCAGCATTACTTACTTGCATTACTTGGAGTGACAGTCAGCATTACTTGAGAGCGACAGTCAGCATTACTTGGGAGTTTCGCATTACTTGGGAGCAGTTACTTGAGAGCGACAGTCAGCATTACTTGGGAGTGACAGTCAGCATTACTTGGCAGTGACAGTCAGCATTACTTGGGAGTGACAGTCAGCATTACTTAGATTCGATATTCAGTCATTACTTGAGAGCGACAGTCAGCATTACTTGAGAGCGACAGTCAGCATTACTTGGCAGTGACAGTCAGCGACAGTCATTACTTGGGAGCGACAGTCAGCATTACTTGGGAGTGACAGTCAGCATTACTTGGAGTTTACTTGGACAGTCAGCATTACTTGAGAGACAGTCAGACAGTCAGCATTACTTGGGAGTGACAGTCAGCATTACTTGGGAGTGACAGTCAGCATTACTTGAGAGCGACAGTCAGCATTACTTGGGAGCGACAGTCAGCATTACTTGGCAGTTACTTGACAGTCAGCATTACTTGGGAGTGACAGTCAGCATTACTTGAGAGCGACAGTCAGCATTACTTGATTACTTGAGCGACAGTCAGCATTACTTGGGAGTGACAGTCAGCATTAGCACATCACTTGAGAGCGACAGTCAGCTTTACTTAGTTTCGATATTCAGCATTACTTGGGAGCGACAGAGCGACAGTCACACAGTCAGCATTACTTGGGAGTGACAGTCAGCATTACTTGGCAGTGACAGTCAGCATTACTTGGGAGTGACAGTCAGCATTACTTGGGAGTGACAGTCAGCAGTCAGCATTACTTGAGAGCGACAGTCAGCATTACTTAGTTTCAATTATTCAGCATTACTTGAGAGCGACAGTCAGCATTACTTGGGAGTGACAGTCAGCATTACTTGGGAGCGACAGTCAGCATTACTTGGGAGTGACAGTCAGCATTACTTGGATTCGATTACTTGAGTCAGCATTACTTGGGAGTGACAGTCAGCATTACTTGGGAGTGACAGTCAGCATTACTTGACAGTGACAGTCAGCATTACTTGGGAGTGACAGTCAGCATTACTTGGGAGTGACAGTCAGCATTACTTGGGAGTGACAGTCAGCATTACTTGAGAGCGACAGTCAGCATTACTTGGGAGCGACAGTCAGCATTACTTGGGAGTGACAGTTAGCATTACTTGAGAGCGACAGTCAGCTTTACTTAGTTTCGATATTCAGCATTACTTGAGAGCGACAGTCAGCATTACTTGGGAGTGACAGTCAGCATTACTTGGCAGTGACAGTCAGCATTACTTGGGAGCGACAGTCAGCATTACTTGGGAGTGACAGTCAGCATTACTTGGGAGCGACAGTCAACATTACTTGAGAGCGACAGTCAGCATTACTTGGGAGTGACAGTCAGCATTACTTGGGAGTGACAGTCAGCATTACTTGAGAGCGACAGTCAGCATTACTTAGTTTCGATATTCAGCATTACTTGGGAGCGACAGTCAGCATTACTTGGGAGTGACAGTCAGCATTACTTGGGAGTGACAGTCAGCATTACTTGGGAGTGACAGTCAGCATTACTTGGGAGTGACAGTCAGCATTACTTGGGAGTGACAGTCAGCATTCTTAGATATTCAGCATTACTTGAGAGCGACAGTCAGCATTACTTGAGAGCGACAGTCAGCATTACTTGGCAGTGACAGTCAGCATTACTTGGGAGTGACAGTCAGCACTTAGTTCAGCATTACTTGAGAGCGACAGTCAGCATTACTTGAGAGCGACAGTCAGCATTACTTGGGTGAGTGACAGTCAGCATTACTTGGGAGAGCGACAGTCAGCATTACTTAGTTTCGATATTCAGCATTACTTGAGAGCGACAGTCACAGTCATTACTTGGGAGTGACAGTCAGCATTACTTGGCAGTGACAGTCAGCATTACTTGGGAGAGCGACAGTCAGCATTACTTGAGAGCGACAGTCAGCTTTACTTAGTTTCGATATTCAGCATTACTTGAGAGCGACAGTCAGCATTACTTGGCAGTGACAGTCAGCATTACTTGGGAGCGACAGTCAGCATTACTTGGGAGTGACAGTCAGCATTACTTAGATTCGATATTCAGCATTACTTGAGAGCGACAGTCAGCATTACTTGGGAGTGACAGTCAGCATTACTTGAGAGTGACAGTCAGCATTACTTGGGAGTGACAGTCAGCATTACTTGGGAGTGACAGTCAGCATTACTTGGGAGTGACAGTCAGCATTACTTGAGAGCGACAGTCAGCATTACTTGGGAGCGACAGTCAGCATTACTTGGGAGCGACAGTCAGCATTACTTGGGAGTGACAGTTAGCATTACTTGAGAGCGACAGTCAGCTTTACTTAGTTTCGATATTCAGCATTACTTGAGAGCGACAGTCAGCATTACTTGGGAGTGACAGTCAGCATTACTTGGCAGTGACAGTCAGCATTACTTGGGAGCGACAGTCAACATTACTTGGGAGTGACAGTCAGCATTACTTGGGAGCGACAGTCAACATTACTTGGGAGTGACAGTCAGCATTACTTAGATTTGATATTCAGCATTACTTGGGAGTGGCAGTCAGCATTACTTGAGAGCGACAGTCAGCTTTACTTAGTTTCGATATTCAGCATTACTTGAGAGCGACAGTCGGCATTACTTGGGAGTGACAGTCAGCATTACTTGGCAGTGACAGTCAGCATTACTTGGGAGCGACAGTCAGCATTACTTGGGAGTGACAGTCAGCATTACTTAGATTCGATATTCAGCATTACTTGAGAGCGACAGTCAGCATTACTTGAGAGCGACAGTCAGCATTACTTGGCAGTGACAGTCAGCATTACTTGGCAGTGACAGTCAGCATTACTTGAGAGCGACAGTCAGCATTACTTGAGAGCGACAGTCAGCATTACTTGGGAGTGACAGTTAGCAATACTTGAGAGCGACAGTCAGCTTTACTTAGTTTCGATATTCAGCATTACTTGAGAGCGACAGTCACAATTACTTGGGAGTGACAGTCAGCATTACTTGGCAGTGACAGTCAGCATTACTTGGGAGTAACAGTCAGCGACAGTCAGCATTACTTGAGAGCGACAGTCAGCTTTACTTAGTTTCAATATTCAGCATTACTTGAGAGCGACAGTCAGCATTACTTGGGAGTGACAGTCAGCATTACTTGGGAGCGACAGTCAGCATTACTTGGGAGTGACAGTCAGCATTACTTAGATTCGATATTCAGCATTACTTGGGAGTGACACTCAGCATTACTTGGGAGTGACAGTCAGCATTACTTGAGAGTGACAGTCAGCATTACTTGGGAGTGACACTCAGCATTACTTGGGAGTGACAGTCAGCATTACTTGGGAGTGACAGTCAGCATTACTTGAGAGCGACAGTCAGCATTACTTGGGAGCGACAGTCAGCATTACTTGGGAGTGACAGTTAGCATTACTTGAGAGCGACAGTCAGCTTTACTTAGTTTCGATATTCAGCATTACTTGAGAGCGACAGTCAGCATTACTTGGGAGTGACAGTCAGCATTACTTGGCAGTGACAGTCAGCATTACTTGGGAGTGACAGTCAGCATTACTTAGATTCGATATTCAACATTACTTGAGAGCGACAGTCAGCATTACATGAGAGCGACAGTCAGCATTACTTGGCAGTGACAGTCAACATTACTTGGGAGCGACAGTCAGCATTACTTGGGAGTGACAGTCGGCATTACTTAGATTCGATATTCAGCATTACTTTGGAATGACAGTCAGCATTACTTGGGAGTGACAGTCAGCATTACTTGGGAGTGACAGTCAGCATTACTTGAGAGCGACAGTCAGCATTACTTGGGAGTGACAGTCAGCATTACTTGAGAGCGACAGTCAGCATTACTTGGGAGTGACAGTCAGCATTACTTGGCAGTGACAGTCAGCATTACTTGAGAGCGACAGTCAGCAGTCAGCATTACTTGGCAGTGACAGTCAGCATTACTTGGGAGCGACAGTCAGCATTACTTGAGAGCGACAGTCAGCATTACTTGCATTACTTGAGAGCGACAGTCAGCACAGTCAGCAGCTTTACTTGGTTTCGACAGTCAGCATTACTTGGGAGCGACAGTCAGCATTACTTGGGAGTGACAGTCAGCATTACTTAGATTCGATATTCAGCATTACTTGAGAGCGACAGTCAGCATTACTTGGGAGTGACAGTCAGCATTACTTGGGAGTGACAGTCAGCATTACTTGGGAGTGACAGTCAGCATTACTTAGATTCGATATTCAGCATTACTTGAGAGCGACAGTCAGCATTACTTGGGAGTGACAGTCAGCATTACTTGGGAGCGACAGTCAGCATTACTTAGTGTGACAGTCAGCATTACAGCATCAGCATTACTTGAGAGCGACAGTCAGCATTACTTGGGAGTGACAGTCAGCATTACTTAGTTTCGATATTCAGCATTACTTGAGAGCGACAGTCAGCATTACTTGGGAGTGACAGTCAGCATTACTTGAGAGCGACAGTCAGCATTACTTGGGAGTGACAGTCAGCATTACTTGGGAGTGACAGTCAGCATTACTTGGGAGTGACAGTCAGCATTACTTAGTTTCGATATTCAGCATTACTTGAGAGCGACAGTCAGCATTACTTGGGAGCGACAGTCAGCATTACTTAGATTCGATATTCAGCATTACTTGGGAGTGACACTCAGCAATACTTGGGAGTGACAGTCAGCATTACTTGAGAGCGACAGTCAGACTTGGGAGTGACAGTCAGCATTACTTGAGAGCGACAGTCAGCATTACTTGAGAGCGACAGTCAGCTTTACTTAGTTTCGATATTCAGCATTACTTGAGAGCGACAGTCAGCATTACTTGGGAGTGACAGTCAGCATTACTTGGCAGTGACAGTCAGCATTACTTGGGAGTGACAGTCAGCATTACTTAGATTCGAGATTCAGCATTACTTGGGAGTGACACTTTACTTGATACAGTCAGCATCAGCATTACTTGGGAGTGACAGTCAGACAGTCAGCATTACTTGGGAGTGACAGTCAGCATTACTTGAGATATTCGACAGTCACTCAGCATTACTTGGGAGTCAGTCAGCATTACTTGGGAGCGAGACAGTCAGCATTACTTGGATATTCAGCAGCGACAGTCAGCATTACTTGGGAGTGACAGTCAGCATTACTTAGATTCGATATTCATGTAGGCATGGATCCATGATTCCTACAGTGATTATACCCACAAGACATTAAACGTTATCTGTCGTCATTATATCGATATTTGGTTAGACTATTGCGTTGTCTCCCACATGGGTGATGTGGCGTTTTAAAATATAATTTGATTTATTCCTAAAGGGGAACGGGCAACAAAGTGTTTATTAGTACATATTTATATATTTCACATAATAAAACTTTATTCATTTCTGGATCGCCAGTATGACGATGTATATGAGTGCCGGTCTTCTATTGTGAATATGCACAATGTATACGTAGAAAACACATTCGAAAAGCTTGAATATTTTAGGTTCATATATGCATCCAGCCAGCGCTTTACCACTGGGCTACGTCCCGCCCCCATTAGCCAAATATTTTAAAGTAGGCCTACGTTGAAAATATTAATCACATGTCCATAGAAGTCAGATCTTTTTCTTATGGAGATGCAATTTAAAATCACAGCGAAGTCACGAGTTTACTTCTCGGTCACCTTTATTTACCCCCCCCCCCCCCGCCCAAAAAAACACCCAACCCCAAACACCCACACCCACCCCCACCCCCCAAACAAAAAAACAAAAAAAACAACATTGTCGTAAATAAAATGATTTGGATGTTTATTATCATCATCATCAGCAGCAGCAGCAGAAACATTATTATTATTATTATTATTCGAGTTTTTGCTATATAACCGCATCTGGCTGTAGTACCGGTCTAACGAGCTACTCTCGACCCACTAACGAGCTATTCTCGATTCAAAACCTATACTAGCTCGCACATTTACCTTTCGACCGACCGTTCAAAATTGCGCCAAATTTCCTCAACAAAAATGCGCACCTTTTCTCTTTGGCATTAACAGCTCCATTCAAATTCCATAGCACCACCACCACCCCTCCCGCCTGCTACCTATTCAATCGGGCTGCTGGTGCTCCCTTGCACCTGCCAGCGCATGCGGTCCCTCCTTTGCCCCCCCCCCCCCCACCTTTCCTGTCATGGACGGAGGAGCCGGCCAAGGCCGGCTCTTGTGCCCACGACAGGCGTGCGCTACAACAGCTTGTTCTGAATGTGCACGTAAAACCCTATGACCTGACCTGACCAGTACCGGTCCGAACAGGTGGTTCATTAACCGATTCACTCCGGCTGTCTCTTGTGACATCCATGTCCCAAAAGTTCAATGCACAATATTACAAATTAGCATGGGCAGAATACAGCCAGAAGGCTAACCATTAAACATACATATTGTTTTAATTTTTCACCATTTCCTAGAAGTGAATATATGGGTATGCGGTCAAAACGGCCTCATGATGAAACGGCCCTGAACATGTAAGTCAAAACGGCCAAAGAAAAAAGTCAAAACGGCCAAAGAAAAAAGTCAAAACGGCCAAAAGAAATGGTCAGAACGGCCAATAGGTACTATCACGTTAAATTAATTCCCATTAGTAATAATTAGTAATCAATATAGCCTATATCACAGGCAGTTCAAAAATATGTATAAAAATAACCAAAACAAAGGAATCACTGGTAACAATTTATTAGCCTACACAACGCAATTTACTATTGTAATTAAGACCACCAATTAACATTTTATTTAACAACACTAATAGACCGACCCGGCCGTGCCCCCCGGACGAGTTCCATGTGGCGCTACTCGTCGGGGTGTCGTGTGTGCCCGCCCTGTAATTCATTATTTTAATAATTCAATCTCAGAAAGAGAAGGGGGGGGGGGGAGGGGACCATCTAGGCTTTCCGGGTGAGTGCGTATCGTCTGAACGAGTTCCTAGTGGCGCTGCTCACCCGGGGGCACAACGTGCCTGTTCCCCAATTTACTACAATAATTAAGACCACCAATTCACCTTGTATTTGAAAAGACCGATAGACCGATCTTTGATACCGTCATGATCAACACACATCCTTATTTTGAAGGACGCATCAAGACTCTCCTGCATTTCTCGACATTTGTGTAGATGAAATACATTTTTAAAGTATTATATCTAAGGCCGTCTTGACTTTTTTCAAGGGCCGTTATGACTTTTTAACTTTGGCCGTTTTGACTTTTGTTAAGTGCCGTTTTGACTTTTTCACTTTGGCCGTTTTGACTTTTTTAGGGCCGTTTTGACTTTTTTAGGGCCGTTTTGACCAATTATTATTAAGGCCGTTTAGTACTGGGGCCGTTATGACTACGATCCAGTATATGAACCATAACTTGTGTCACAATTAGGAACTATAATTAGAGCTAAAGAACGACAACTCTAATGACGTTCTTTTTACGTACGAAAATGGCTGCTGCCAGTTCAGCACGTGTTTGTTTGTAAACACGATGACAGCTGGTCGTGATACTTGTATCACGAGACTTTTTATTTATGGGTAAAAGCAAAAAGAAGAAGTTTAAGGCTCCAAAGCCTCAGCCAACAGGCCTGCCCAGTGTGAAGAACTTGGAAGCGGACATTGACGAATCGGAGGCTAACCTGGCAGTGAAAGAACCGAGCGGCACAGTAGCTGAGATTATAGAAAAGGTGGTATAATATCCGCCCGGTCCCCTCCATTATTATTTTTAGTTAGGGTTGAGGGTTAGGTTAGGGTTGGGGTTAGGGTTGGAGTTAAGATTAGGGGAAGGGGGGACCGGGCGGATATTTTTCCATGCAAGGCATGCAAAAAGTTAATATAACTTTATTCTATGTAAAACAGTAATCACTAAGGCTTTGCTTCACCCCCAAAGACCCGGATGATCGGTAACTAGGCCGTGTGACGTCACGCCGGTTCCGAGAATAGGGTTGTCTTTAGAGCTTTTGATATTAGGGGTGCAACAGTTACAATATGGTCAAAACCATATTGCGATATATTGCGATATAAGAAACTGTATTGCAATATGTATTGCAATATAGTTGATATTATTTAAATTTAATATTTATGTTGTTTTTTTTTTTTAATGAAAACAGAAGGCATACATTTTTAATGATCTTTATTAGTTTCAACTGTCAGGCTAAATGTTTTAGGCCATATTTTTATTTTTTTAACACAATACTAGTCTACTAGAACACCGGTGTGACGGTGTCAAACTTTATAAATTGTCACATTCGGAAATCCTTACTATCAGGCTTTTCCGTTGCTGCTCACTTGACACGGAAATGTATGTATTGAGTCGCAATGTTTCGGCAGATCGACCGAACCAGAGCCGAGGTATTTTGAACAATCGGCTGAAGTATTCCGAGTTCAGTGAAAAACAGCGAAGTGTGATTCTCATTTGTTGGTTTATTTCTTTGAAGATGATAGTCGTAGCCGTATTCCAACGTAAATGAACAATGAATGATAATGTGTAAGTAACAAAACATTTATTTGTAATTATCGTTAACTGGTTATTTTCATTGGACTTTTAACACGTTTCGTTTAGAAGTTAGAACCAAGTATAACCGATCTATCACTTCGTATGCCAACAAGTAAGCCGACTACGCTTTGACGTGATTGTTACATTTCCTGTCATCACCAATTAATAAAATGATGTGGTTTTTGTTTGTTTGTTTGGTTGCCTATTTCAAGTCAAATAAGATACAAGGGGAAAAAATAGTGTATAAAAATCACGATACGCAAAACTGATCAATTATCCCGGTATAGGGCCATTCCATGGTATTTGGTCCATGGGTGTGGAAATTTCAAAATGATCTGTTAAACTAAGTTTTTATTTTAGCCTAAAGTTAACACCCACATAACACATACAAATATACTTTTATTGCCAATTTACTTTTGTTTTAATGGTTTTAATGATGGTTTTATTTGAAAAAATAATTTTTGTAAGCCAGGACGTGACATTTGTTTTTTGGTAATATTTCATTACTGTTATGTTAAATTAAAAAATTAGGTATCAGGACATCATATCTAAAATATACTGCAAATGAAAATATTACTTTCCCTTCTTTCATATCATAATTAGTATCTTAAATTATTTTTCAAAATGTTTAATGTCACGTCCTGGCTGATTTGACATATAAAAGTTAGTTTTATTTAAAAACTATTTTTCAGAAATAAAAATCCCTTTTAATTCTCCTTCTTCTCAATGTTCCAAGTATAAATAAAAGGTATAATGATGACTGGTTGTATTAAATGATTAAAATAACCACTTCAAACTTTGAGCCAGGACGTGACATTCAAGATGGCATGTTAAATTGAGTAAAGATTAAAAATGTATTAAATCTCTCTATATAGAGAAATTGACAAAACTGACTAGATAATGCACATATACCTAAATATTTCAATATTTTTGCTCTCACCATCAAGAATTGGAAATGGAGAAACTGGATGTTCGGGGGAGCATATTCTAATATTTAACATGGATTTATGTAGATACAAAAATACTATTATCAATTAATTCTATGCTTCTATATTTTGACCAAACAATGAATTATTGATAATCCACCAATTTAAAGAATATTGTATTTATACCAAATGTTCCATTTTGTGAAATCCAAACTGGTGTACGCGTACAATAAATATTGTGTCAAATAATTGTTCAAATACAATGTGCTGCTAAAATGTAAAGTTTATTCCTTGGCAGATACAGGTATTCAAACATGAATTAGAATATATAAAGCAACATTCCTCCAGTGAAGGATGTAATTCATAAAGATATATGTTGATCATAAAACATGGTTTGGGGAAATTCAAATCAATTGTGTGATTGAGATTTTTGATATTGTTAACCATCAACAGTTTATATTAATATACATTGTTGATAGTTTGGCCTATCAGATAATAATGAACAGAAAGAAGAAACTGTCCAAAAACTATAATTTCTGTACTGATTGGGGTTCATATTTTGAATTCCAGTTAACTCAGATGATCATAAAAATACCAACAAAAGGCAAAATATAATATATTAATTCTAAAATATATGGTAAATTGCAACCAAATTTGTACAGAATTAAATGTCTGGCCTACCGTAAACTTATTCAGTATCATTGATAGTGCATCTGTAGAGATCTGTTAAAAATGTTTTTAAAACATTAGAAAAAAATTAAACTTCAAAAAATCAATTAAAATTTGTCGTGCACTGAGGTGAACATTCATAGATAGAACTATAAATGAAGCTGTACTGATGCAGGACCTGTCATTTATGAGAAATGTAGCTACATTTGTATAATCAATGTTGAACTAAATGCAAAAGTTGATGCCACAGCCAACGAAAAAGTTATCCCTATACTTCATCTTTTTAGTTTATACATGTATTGTAATGGTAAGACAAAAACCACCAGACTTAGCAATATCAGGATAAACAATGTTGTTGACAGTATGGTCACTGGTTATGAAAGTATATTATATATGAATATTGTATAAACAATGTTGTTGACAGTATGGTCACTGGTTATGAAAGTATATTATATATGAATATTGTATAAACAATGTTGTTGACAGTATGGTCACTGGTTATGAAAGTATATTATATATGAATATTGTGTAAACAATGTTGTTGACAGTATGGTCACTGGTTATGAAAGTATATTATATATGAATATTGTATAAACAATGTTGTTGACAGTATGGTCACTGGTTATGAAAGTATACTCTTCAAAAAAAGGGTACAAACGCAAAAGGGTTGTTATAACTCCGATTTTATGTTTCCTACCGGTTCATGCTTTGTGAATATAAGGTCATTGCATGTCCCAAACACATTCCCACGGTTACATTCGATAAAACGCAGCTACTGTACAATAAAGTTCCAAAATGTGAATATTCGCAAAAACGCAGCCACGTGCAAACCATGTCACCACTGTACGTGCGTTGTCTGCACGTGCAACATGAACACCGACAGTATAAAAGTGCAGGGTGTTCGCTTGCCTGGCCCTCTGTATCTGGCCGACAGTTGACAATCCAGGACATGCCACGTCTCAGTGAACCCAGAGAAACAATGCCATCGGCCGACTAGACGCAGGCGAATCCAGAACGGCCGTTGCCAGGGCATTCCATGTGTCCCCAAGCACCATCTTGTGGGACCGTTACTCAGCAACATGGATCATGAAACAACCCCGGGCAGGACCGCTACACTCCGGGTACGCCACCTTCGGGAACGATTGACTACTGCCACCTCCATGGTCCAATACCATGTTTTGGTTATGAAACCGTATATTACGTGAGATATTCGAATCCATTGAGGTATCTTAAACACAAACACCGTCGTTGCAGTGGTGCCAGATTCATCGACAATTGGCCTCAACTGCGATGGTTATGACGAGTATATTTCTGCTCCGATCATGATGGAAGATATCGCGTGTATAGGCGTCGTGGTGAACATTATGCGACAAACTGCGTGCAGGAAGTGGACAGATTCGGCGGGGGTAGTGTCATGGTTGTGGGCAGCCATCTCACACACTGGCAGAACTGACCTGATCCACGTGCAGGGCAACCTGAAATGCACAGGCTACATTGACCAGATCCTCCGGCCACACATCGTTCCAGTTATGGCCAACGCCAACGCAGTGTTCCAACATGACAACGCCAGGCCTCACACAGCACGTCTCACAAATTTCCTACAGAAACAACAACCATTAATGTCATTCCTTTGGCCATCGACATCACCGGATTTATAATTGAGGCATCTATGGGACGCGTTGGACCGACCTCCGACAGCGACAACCACCAGCCCCAGACCCTGCCCGAGCTGGCAGCAGCCTTGCAGGCCGAGTGGGCCACCATCCCCCGGAACGTCATCCGTACTCTGGTTGCTTCAATGGGCAGGCGGTGCCAAGGCAGTTGTCAAACACACGCGGAGGCCCACACCGGTATTGACTACAGATGACCTTGACCTTGGTGGTTGTGTATCCTATCACTTACTCACAATGGATAGAGTGAATGTGAACAATCCTGCAACATTTGGTAATTATCGGACTCACCATTCAATAATTAAATCAATTCTCCAAATGTTACGACAATGTGGTTTTGCGTTTCTTCTTTTGAAGAGTATATATTATATATGAATATTGTATAAACAATGTTGTTGACTATATGGTCACTGGTTATGAAAGTATATTATATATGAATATTGTATAAACAATGTTGTTGACAGTATGGTCACTGGTTATGAAAGTATATTATATATGAATATTGTATGAGAACTTTTTTTTGCACAACAACAGTTCAATTAATTAGGATTTTATGCACTTATTTTGATGATAAAAACACTTAAAATAAGTAAATATCATTGATTTCATAAATTAACAGTGTTTCATTAGTAGTATTTGATATACATATCATTAGTTGTATAAGTGAACTGGACAAAAAGTCACGTCCTGGCTTGTACTAAAAAAAATTAAAGTAAATGTTACATCATAAAGAATGTTATTTTTTGTAAATTGCTATACAGCATTTAGAAATAGACTGGATATTGGGTAAACAGTGCATTTCAATAAGCAAACATTCTATCAGGAGAGCAGAGTTTTGGAATTTACTGCAGTGTTAAAAAAGGATTTTTAGTGAAGGAGATCATAAGAGTCAGAATGTCACGTCCTGGCTTAAATAATTACCATGGAATGGCCCTATACCGGTTTATCGTTGCAGCACTATTTGATATAGAGGGGTACAGTTTGAACTCTTTCTTTTGGAAAGATTCAAAGAGTTCTACCTGTACCCCTCTATATCAAAAGCTCTCAAGACTAACCCTAACCCTATACCTAAAACTAACCATTGAAGGGGGGGGGGGGGGGGGTACGGGTCAAATTTAGAAAGAGTTCAACCCGTACCCCTCTATATCAAAGGCTTTAAAGACTAACCCTAACCCAGGGTTGAAAATTAGCGGTCGCCTATGGCGACCTTTATTGGCTAAGGGCGACGAAGAATTTTACAAAGGTAGTCTGTTGAGCGATCATTGATTTTAGCAATTTAGGGTCTGGCAAGCATGGTTCCAGTTAAAAAATGAAACACACTGAAACTGAACCGAATTGTGACAAAACACACCGCGTCTGTGCTGGCACGGAATACATATGTGACAGTAGAAGACATATAGACGATGCTCTATATTTTGACAGCGCCTGATTCAGCTTCTGTGGTTTTGGGCCGGGTCGTTCTAAAAATAGAGCTCAATACTGCATGTATTTTTAAAATCTGGAAGTTGTTGGCTTATTGGAATGGACTGGATACGTCATAATTATCCAGTGGGGCTGCTATTTGATAATTGTTATTTAATGTTATATGGTAAAAAAAAAGAGAATTATATTTAATTAGCTTATATTATTATGTGACAAAATCAAAATCTGTCTTGTATGTAGTTCAAACTCAAACTAACTTGAGTGCATGCGCGTCTATAAATATAACAATTTAATTTTCCATTAATACAGGGCTTATTCCAAAGGCCAGTTAATTGATTGTTGTTATCAGTATCGTGCGCAACATACACGCACAGACACACTATTACATTTTACTAAGGCAGAAAATATTAATTTTAGGCCATTGTCCGTTTGCTTCAAAAGGGAACCAATGAATTGGCATGTAACTTCACAATGATTAAAGATAAAAGTCATATAAAAACATATTAATTTATTAAATGTTAAACCCATACCATCTCAAATTAAAAAAATAGGGTGAGGGTGAGTTCAAGGTAAGTTAAAATATATATTTATAAATTACCATCAAACTGCATAGATTAAATTTCTTTTCTGATTAGGTTTAAATCAATTGATGAAACATCCAAGGTAATCTGGACGACAAAACCGTAATACATGATCAGGGCCATATTTCTGCACAATACAGTTGAATGGGTATTTGGCAATATAGTGAATGATTCCATGGACCTGTGTCTAGTGCACCACGACTGGTATATCAAAGGCCGTGGTATGTGCTATCCTGTCTGGGATGGTGCATATAAAAGATCCCTTGCTGCTAATGGAAAGAGTAGCCCATGAAGTGGCGACAGCGGGTTTCCTCTCAATATCTGTGTGGTCCTTAACCATATGTTTGACACCATATAACTGTAATTAAAATGTGTTGAGTGTGTCGTTAAATAAAACATTTCTTTCTTTCTGTCTAGTGTCTTGTCTTTAGGAGGACAGCCACTCCTAAGGAAATCCTTTACTGAGATTTTACCCCTCTTGCATCGCTACAAAGAGGACTGCCACTCCTAAGGAAATCCTTTACTGAGATTTTACCCCTCTTGCATCGTTACAAAGAGGACTGCCACTCCCAAACTAGTTTAATTACTAAAGCACGCGCGGTTCTACATTTAGTCTCATTGCATTTTATTTTTTTTTACTTCAGAGACGATTCAAGTCATGCTGCATACCTTGGCTGTTCTAGCATTTTGTCTTCATCTTAAATGAGATTTAATATGTATAATTTAATGGTACTTTGTAAAGTAACATTTTATTTTTACTGGATTTCTTTCTTCTTTTTTTGTTTCTTTTTTTTGAGTTGGTACGGGTTTAAAACTTAACATGTTTTTATATGAATTTTAATTTTATTCATTATGAAGTTAAACACCAATTCATCGGTATTCTTTTGTACGGTGAGCACATGGTTATTATTAAAATAACACATTCTAGTTTTGATTTTGGCTTTTCAGTAAAATTTCAATGTGATAATTGGAGGGCTAGTTGAACTTGAGAAGGGCCAGTAAAATTTGTCTTCAACTGGCCCTTCTGGCAACCATGGTTTTCATGTTAGTTTTCAACCCTGTTAACCCTATACCTAAAACTAACCATTGAAGGGTCGAATTTGGAAAGAGTTCGACGCATACCCCTCTATATCAAAAGCACTAAAGACTAACCTAGTCTGAACAAACGTAGAAAAAACCCACACTTTAAAAACCCACAAAATAGTTACATTACCCTATGGTATTAAAAACATGTGCCACTGTTTCAACCATTTCTCACCCGAAATAGTGCAACAAATGGACACACAAACCAAAAATGTATAACCTACCATACTCACAAAATGAGTATTATCTTCTAGCAACAACCTTAAAAAATTTCCCCACCATTTCAAATTTGCCAAATAGAGGGAAGCAACTCGCCATGCACACAGTGTTCTTGCTGCTCCATTTAAGCGGGGTGACCCGTTCCGCTATTGCATTTTGCTGCCCTCCTTTAATGTTCTGCTGCCCTCCTTTATTTTCGTGCACCCTACTATATTTTACAGCACCTATTTCCGCTATTTCCAAATGCATACTTTTTTCCACACAAAAATATCATCATTCTGCACACTGGACATAAAGGAAACAAGCCGTGTTGTGTGTACGAAAAAGCAAATGACGAGAAACTTCAGTAGCTTACGACAGGTACCGTAACGTAATTTAACAGTATTTTTAACTGTACCTTTTTAACAGCCTCTATTTTGTCCCATACATGTATCCCTTTGTATGTTTGATACACACAATATAAGTTATATTTTATTTGAGCAATGAAAACATTTTATTTGTTATCGACTCCGCAATCTCCCGACTGAAAACCCCCCACTTATTTTTCGCCAAATGTGTCATGTGATCAGACAGGTCATTCTGTCTTTTGTTTCCACTAACTATCGTCTGATATTTTGTCCTCAATTGCAGATTTAATTGGTTGTAATTAATGAATTTTACTTTCTGTCATTCTGTTTATTCAGCAATTCTTTATAAAATATTATAAACTTTTCAGTAGTAGTGTTTATAATTAAAATAATTTATCTTGGGTGCTAAATAATATATACACCACCTTTCCAAAAATGAAACTACTTTTTATCAGTTGGCGATATCAAAACGATTCATTCGATGAAGATGGAAACAAAATGAACAGAATTTTTATATCCCACATTAGGGGATCACTTTACAAATATCTTTATTGTTTTACATATATCTTGAAATCTTTATTAAAATAATAATATTAAAAATTTGATCGGTTCAGCAAAACTGGAACTGCCAGTGAATGTCACACCGACAATATGAGGTCCGCTTGTATTTCGTATCAACTTTTTGTACCAAATAATGAGAGGCAAAATAAGGAGTATGTCTTTCCACAAAGTTGACCAACCAACACACAATGATATATGGTTACCAAGCTTTAATTTTCACCCAGCGAGAACACTGCTGCACATTTGACTTAATGTGAGCCTTGCACTAAAGACTAACCCTAAAACTAACCATTAAAGGGGGGGGGGGGGGGGTATGGGTTGAACTCGAGCTAATTTTACCATTAATAGCAAGGGATATTTTATATGTACCATCCCATAGACAGGATAGAACATATCAAGGCCATTGTTGTCATTGATTTGTAATGTTTTTCTTCACAATTCACAATCATTTTCAACAACATTTAAGCAAGAAAGTATCTTAAAGGTGTTATATCGTAGTTACAAGTGCCATATTTGGCTATTTTTATATTTATTTGTAATAAATAAATATAAAGTAATAAATCCATACATAATCTTTACATAAATAACTATTTAAAAAAATTGAAATTGTAATGTGCTTATATACTGTGAACATGTATAAGTTGTGGTTTGTATGGCTAGATTTCTGGCTTATCACATATTCATAGCATAAATTTATAAAAATGGCCAATCCACAAAATGTTTCTTTCCTTTTCTAACCCTTTGCTGTGACGTGAAAATTGTAGAATAGCCTCTATTAGAAACATGCTTATCTGCCCTTGATTTTCATGTGCACTAAGAGGCCCGAGCATCCGGCATGTTTACGCTCCAGTCGCTTGCAACAAAGTCCCTTTGTTATTACTGAATCATGGAGTAGTCGTTGACTTGTTCTTTTATTTTTTTTACATTTTTGTGCTCAACAGAAATACTTATGACCACGTCTTGGGGAGACCAAGAAAAAGAAGCTTATTAAAACAGCATCTTAATAAAGTTTTGATATTTGCAATTAGTGTTTGTGTATATATCACGGTGTATGAACGGACATGTACATTACCGTAATTTGACTAAATGACTAGCTGCCATTGTCTGTACCACTAGTTACATTATTAACTATAACCTACGCCATAGTCAAAAGAAAGGCCCCTCCCAATAATACAAATGTGATTAATGTTTGCAACTGTTACGGCACTGTATATCACTTTTCTTGATCCAGTAGCGGCAACGATGGTTTATATATGTGTGTGTGTGTGTGCGTGTGTAATATTGCCCTCCTACAGTGCTAACATATATTATATATTTTTTAATATTCTCTTAGTTGTGCCATGGTTACATAACATGGCAACATAATAATCTAAGTGGGCACACCAAGAATTAAAATTTATTGGTAACTGACGTAACTCCTAAGTCAGTAACTGGCGCAACACATTAAAACATACATTACTTTCCATTGTTATATTTCTTGGAGGCATAATTTAAGATTGTGAAATGTGTTAATTCCCAAACTAGAGTGAGTGCTATAAAAAAAATTAACAATAAGTTTCAGAATTTTCTTGACCTTCTTTATTATCACATCTGTGTAAAACTAGAGATAAAAATTGTTTTTAAAAACTGCAAATACTGTCACTCATTAGAAGTTAATCTAAAGATGTCTATTTCACTAAAATAAAATAATCATGACTCAGTTAACACTGTTTTTAAATAGATTCATGTATGTAGATGATATAACTTTCACAAGCATTAATGCATATGCACATAGAATTTGTTCCATCAGATATATTGTATTGCTTGTGATGTCAGAAGTTGATGTTGTTTCCTTAGCTTAGATTAATATATGTACAACACCGTTTATTGTAAACAGTATCTAAAATATTCAATAATAATTACCAGCAACACAAATTTAGAATTGCAGTTTCATGCATGTAGTGGCAAGTCGCTTAGTTTGCTATTTTTACATTTATATATGATAAATAACTACACATTAGATGATTTCAGACATAATCTTTCATAATTAACTCAGAAAAATAAATAAACATTACACCGTACTGCCAGGGTGGTTTCCCCTGAATTCTTGGCTAAAATTGTAATGTAAGCTGTTGTCTCATTGTTGAGGCATGTGTGCAGAATATTTTGAAGGGAGTGGGGGTTTGTACTACCTGGCATCGAGGATGCAACTGCCCAAGTTACTCAGGAGGGGGGTTGGAAAATTGCGAGAACCTGATGTCTTAAAATACAATTTCTTGCATTCTACAAGTAAAATTCATCATGACAAATGCATGTATATACATATTAATTAAAATAATAATAATAATTTGCTTTGAGCAGGGATAGGGTTGGGAAATAGGGAGTTGACCCCCAACCCACCATCTTGAACATGCCCGTATTGTTAGGGGATTTTTTAATTCCCTTTTAAGATTTATGTATTTCTTACAATTTAGATGAACCAGTTGCCAAAGACAAATGTTTATTTTTAAAATACGTTCTTATTAGTTTTTATGATTCGCAAATGTTCCGTCAAACTTTTAATGTTACGTCAGTCCCAGTTACTTAGTTCTCTTGTTCTAGTGTTACGTCAGTACACATTAATAAAAAATTTCTTGTAGAAAAAGTTAGTTCTCTTGTTCTAGTTATAGATTACAATAACATTTTCTGTGCACTACACATATTTATTTTAATTAAAAACACTGTATGTATACTTTAAAAAAAAAGTTTTTTATCAAAATGTTAAAAAAATTTCTGAATGTTGCGTCAGTTACCGTGGAATTGCCCCAAAACAATCATGGTGAGCGACATCTCATTAAATTCATCTCCTATAGTTAACACATGGTCAGTTATAGCAGATTGAGGATTCACAAATACCTGTGGTCATCGGTCATGCTTGCTGTTAGCGGAACGTGCCGGAACTAGAGAGCGGTTAGGGGACGTAACTCTGCCGAATTGTTCTCGCTAATTTCTAATAGTGGCTATAGATTAAATGATAAAAAAAATCATCTGTTTAATTTTTTACTGAAGTGTTTTTACAAATGACATTTTATAACTAACATGGGAAGTATTCTGGGATTTAAAAACGGACGTCTAATTTTCTTTCTTTCTTTATTTCAGCTGCAGAGCCCAAACACAGAAGATAAGGAAGTGGCCTGCTCAACTCTTGCTAACTTGGTGACTCAGAATGGCGCCATCCCAATTCTTCTGCAGCAGAATGTTATTAAAATTCTGGCTCCACTAATAGTGGACACAAATCCTCATATCAGACATGTGGCATTAGGTGCTCTCAGGTTGGTTCATACACACCGACACTGTCAAATGTACACACCGACACTGTCAAACGTGTCATTAGGTGCTCTCAGGTTGGTTCATACACACCGACACTGTCAAACGTACACACCGACACTGTCAAACGTGTCATTAGGTGTTCTCAGATTGGTTCATACACATCGACACTGTCAAATGTGTCATTAGGTGCTCTCAGGTTGGTTCATATACACCGACACTGTCAAACGTACACACCGACACTGTCAAACGTGGCATTAGGTGCTCTCAGTTTGGTTCATACACACCGACACTGTCAAACATGGCATTAGGTGCTCTCAGGTTGGTTCATACACACCGACACTGTCAAACGTACACACAGACACTGTCAAACGTGTCATTAGGTGCTCAGGTTGGTTCATACACACCGACACTGTCAAACGTGTCATTAGGTGCTCAGGTTGGTTCATACACACCGACACTGTCAAACATACACACCGACACTGTCAAAAGTACACACCGACACTGTCAAACGTGTCATTAGGTGCTCTCAGGTTGGTTCATACACCCCGACACTGTCAAACGTGTCATTAGATGCTCTCAGGTTGGTACATACACACCGACACTGTCAAACGTACACACCGACACTGTCAAACGTGTCATTAGGTGCTCTCAGGTTGATTCATACACACCGACACTGTCAAACGTACACACCGACACTGTCAAACGTGTCATTAGGTGCTCTCAGGTTGGTACATACACACCGACACTGTCAAACGTGTCATTAGGTGCTCTCAGGTTGATTCATACACACCAACACTGTCAAACGTACACACCGACACTGTCAAACGTGTCATTAGGTGCTCTCAGGTTGGTTCATACACACCAACACTGTCAAACGTACACACCGACACTGTCAAACGTGTCATTAGGTGCCCTCAGGTTGGTTCATACACACCGACACTGTCAAACGTACACACCGACACTGTCAAATGTGTCATTAGGTGCTCAGGTTGGTTCATACACACCGACACTGTCAAATGTACACACCGACACTGTCAAACGTGTCATTAGGTGCCCTCAGGTTGGTTCATACACACCGACACTGTCAAACGTACACACCGACATTGTCAAACGTGTCATTAGGTGCTCAGGTTGGTTCATACACACCGACACTGTCAAACGTACACACCAACACTGTCAAACGTACACACCGACACTGTCAAACGTACACACCGACACTGTCAAATGTACACACCAACACTGTCAAACGTGGCATTAGCATGGCTAGCTCTGGATGTGTAGAAAATTTTGCCAAATTATCTATTAAACTCCAAAAGTTTAAGAAACCCACCATTATTTTCAAGATTTTTTCTCACTCTAGCCAGTGTACCACAACTGGTATACAAAAGGTTGTGGTATGTGCTATCCTGTCTGAGATGGTGCATATAAAAGATCCCCTGATACTAATGTGAAAATATAGCGGGTTTCCGCTTCAAGATTATATAAAAATTGCCAAATGTTTGACATCCAATAGCTAATGATTAATAAATCAATGTGTTCTAGTGGTGTCATTAAACAAAACACACTTTAACATTATTTTCAACAATATATCAATTATGAAATTTTTAACCAGATTAAATTTTTTTTTTTTAATTGTGCTTAAAATTCACAGTTAGCGAATTTGTCTTTTGCCAGAGCTAACCGTGATAGATTATGGCCTCATAATATTATGCATATGCAGTGGTCAGTTTAAAAGATGTGTGGTCAGAGGCCAGGGCATTACTAGACTTTTTGTGGTGAATATCTGAACCCATGATGCTTTTAAAACTAGACTCTAATCTCAAATGATGTCACATGCATACAGTTAGTCTTGAGTCTAGACTACTTTTTATAAGCACCTTGCCTGCTATCTTTATGGCTTTATTAATAATTCATAAATTGGTGTTGTCAGATTTGTCAGAATGTGCTTTCAACGCTGTCAACTTATACTGAGGCGTGGTTTTGAATGTTTGTTTTCAGGAACTTCAGTGTTGATGGCGGGCATGAGGTGTGTGAGGAGATGATCCATAAAGATGTTCTTACTCCTCTTGTCGCATTCTTTCAAAAGGTAAATTAAATACTTTCTCTTTCATTAAGACTTTTTTTCCTTTTTTTTTACTTGTTAAACATGGGGAGAATTGCCTGTCCATCCGATCAGATAGGCACACTAGAAATTGATAGCTCTGTGAAATATAAAAGAGCCTGACACTGATTACTGTGTGATGCATGAGCTCAAATGCTGTAACTAAGTTTAAATTTGAAACAACATTTATAAGAAAAAGAATATTACATTTGTGTCCTTTATCATAAGATGAATGGTATCTGATGACAGTATTTAATTCTCCATTTCATGCATAAGCTTTCCTTTCTATCTACGTATGTTTCTTCAAATAATTTGTAGTCCATGCTTCAGAATTTTTTTTTAACACTGCATTTGTCACAGTGGTACATTTTAGCTGCAGTGGGTCACAATGTTATTTTGTATTTTAACAATAAACATTTCCTGTTCAAATTATAAACCAGATTTAAAGCAGGTTTTTGTTCCTACCAATGTACTGTTCTACTGTATGTTTGTTTTTCACTCTTCAATTCAGTGTGGTGTTGGCTGGATTCCCGAGAAGTGTGAAGGGAAGAAACACACAGACACTACATCACAGATCTTTACAGAAGCGGTGCATCTGTTGTGGAACTTGTGGTATAAAACACAAAACACACACTTTTTCTTCTTTTTTTTCTCTCTCTCTCCCCTCCCTCTCTCCTCTCTCCCTCTTTCCCTCCCTCTTTCCTACCCTCCCTCTCCCTCACTCCCTCCCTCTCTCGCTCTCTTGCTCTCTCTGTGTGTCTCTCTCTGCGGTAGCTTGTTTCCTCTCTCTATATCTCTATGGTCCTTAACCATATGTCTGACACCATATAACTGATTAAAATGTGTTGTGCATCGTTAAATAAAATACTTCTTTGTTTCTTTCTTTTTCACTTTTTGACTATTAAAATAAAGGTGAACTGTCACAATATTATAGTGAAAGCATTGATAAGTGTGTTTAACCTCTCTTGTTTCTTTCTTCTAGTGAGGGGAGTGACCTGGCAGTCTCTGTTTTCAACAAGGAGAACCTAATGCAGTATTTGTTTCCGTGTCTTCAGCCAGATGTGTATGGTTATGCTGTTGCTGTGGCTGTTGGTATGTACATGTTGTTTAAGGGTGAATCTAGTGTCGGGTAGGCTGTTGCTGTGGCTGTTGGTATGTACTTGTGTTTAAGGATGGATTTAGGGTAGGGGTGGGATGTTTTGTTTAACAAGTGGAATCTAATACAGTATTTCTTTCCATGTCATCAGCTAGCTGGGTACGGATATACTGTGACTTGGTATGTACATGCTGTTTAAGGGTGGATCTAGGGTGGGGTAGGGTGTGTGTTTCTAAAGCAGTATTTGTTTCCATATATGTGGATCGAGAGGATGCGTTTTAAGAAGGAGAATGTAAGGCAGCAGCGGGATTTCCCATATTTAAGCCCATGCAAAATAAAGCCCATGGGCTTAAATTTGGATACGATTTTTTAATAGTAATATTCATTAGATTTTAAAAGTACTAGAATTAAATATTTCATTACCAGCATCATAGATGTACATATTATATGCTATATTTTGCTGCTTTGCATTCAATTGTGATTTTTCAAACAACCCAACATCTCTCACACCATAAAAATTATTTTCATAATTAATCTATAATATAATGTGCAAGGCATTTTAACAGTTTCCCATTGTTGTGACAGCTCGGGGCTTCTAGATTATGGTAGCCCCACTCCTGTGGCTAGTGATATTCAATGTTGGGCTAGTAAGTAACTACTATACCATGCCTGACGGCTAGTAAAAAAAAGTTGTCAAATGCTGCATTTAAGTCTAATTTGTAAATATGAATATCCTGTTCCCACTCCTACCTCCCAAATCATAATATTTTAAACTCTCTCCCTCTTTGGGTGTCATATCTGATTATTACTATTAGTAAAGTAGCGCTTGTGGATTTTTAATTGTGGCTAGTAAATTTTTTAAATTATTGATCCCATGGCCAGTTGATTTTATACAAATTCTAGAAGCCCTGCAGCTTCTCGTCTTTTTCATCTGTACTGGAAATTGCCTTCATTGTACTTACCAGTGGTAAAGCGCTCGCTTGATGCATGGTTGGTTTAGGATCGATCCTTGTCGATGGCCCCATTGGGCTATTTCTCGTTCCAGCCAGTGCACCATGACTGGTATATCAAAGGCTGTGGTATGTGGGAAACTCCAATAGCCGATGATTGATTAATCAATGTGGTATCCAGATGCAGCACTTCATACAGTCCAGTTGATTATCATACACACTGCTAAGTATTGCATCCACGATGAATTCCATTAATTAGAAGTGGCTATATACATAGTGGTCATAGATAGTGTCCATGAATGTAGACGTAGCTAATGGTGGCTGGCTATCTACACTGCAATCATATTTTTGTGGGAGAGCCCAAGTGTAATGCATCCCATGTTAACTTGTCCGTGCATCGCACATATTACATGTAGTAACTCAATAATGTGAAAAATGTTATGAGCTGTCATTTATTATCCCTGGCAAACTTTGACCATGTCAAGGTTTGGGACTCTTGTAATGTTTATTTGTTTGTTTCAGCCCAGTGTCTGCACACAGTGACTGAGGATAACAAAATGGCTGCCTCGTTTTGTAGACAAACTGAGAGTCAGTCTCTGTTACAGAAAGCCATCTCACCAGATGAGTGCTCCGAGAGTGTTCTGCTGTCCATCCTAGCTACAGGTTTGTGTCCTGTCTCAACAGGTTCAATTAAAAGGGACTGTCCTCAATTTGCAGTCATTGTAAGATGTTTTCAACTAACAGTCGGTTTGGGATCGATCCCCATCGGTGGTCTCATTAGGCTATTTCTTGTTCCAGCCAGTGGACCATGACTGGCATATCAAAGGCCATGATATGTGCTATCCTGTCTGTGGGAAAGTGCATATAAAAGATACCTTGCTGCCTTAGAAAAAATATAGCAGGTTTTCTCTGATGACTACGTGTCAGAATTAACAAATGTTTGAAATCCAGTAGCCAATGATTAATTAATCAATGTGTTCTAGTGGTGTCGTTAAACCAAAAAAATGTGGTGTTTTTTAACTAAACAAGAAAATATCTTTAATATATATTTTTTTGGGTCAATATGGCTCCATATATTGTAAGCATGTTACAATTGCAGCAAACTAAGGATAGTTCTTTTAAAGGTGCATGGTTCTCTAAAAACAATATACAGAACATCTAGGTGAAACTCTGTTTCCTGATTAGATTATTCATTTAAGTACAGACTGAGTGCTCATCTGAGGTGAGTGGGCTTTTTCAGGGAACATTGGCGATATTTCTAGTCAGTTAAAAATTGATTAGCAATTACTGTTTAATATTTTAAAATTGTGTAGCGATCTCTGAAACTTGCGTAGTGAATTGCAGTGTGATAGTTAACAAAATGTTCCCTGCTTTTAACGTTTCAACCAGTGCCCCATAACTAGTGTATCAAAGGCCTGTCTGTGGGGAAGTGTATATCTGTATAAGATCCCTTGCTGCTAATAGAAAAATGAAGTAGGTTACCTTTATTATGTCAGTATTATAAATTTTGTTTACATCAATAACCAATGATTCATAAATCAGTGTGATCTTGTTGTGTCATTTAACAAAACAAAACTCTAAAAACAACCATAGTCGAGAGGTGCAAAACTAACATAAAAACCCATTCTCGACTGTAGTCGAGACGCGACCGGTCTTCGGAAACACAGCTGTCAACATTCACAGGAGTTATCTATCTTGATTCTGTGAATGTCATAAACAATGACGTCATGGATCGTGATCATAGGGTTTTAAAAAAATTAATAAGTTCTTCTGTAAATTTTATTTTGGTAATTAGACTCACTAATATTTCCTCTAAACTATGACACACATCAAAATAGTGTTAAATTAATTTGTGTTTTTACAATTTGAGGTTGAATAATGTAGGTTCAAAATTACATATTTCACGTTTGAAACTTGGGTCAGTGCTGACGTTTTCTGGTTGTAAATCTGAGAGGATAAGAGTTAAAATGTTGAGAGGTGTCATTAAATAATAATCATGACGTGATATCATTATTGTCTTACCTTTACTTTTCTGGCAGCGGAGGTGACCACATCAACTTTTATGTTAAAGTTTCGCACTTAGACTAGCTATCTCACAAACTATAAGTTGTAGGTCAATGAAATTTGGTTTGGATGTTCATAACAGTGCACCAAAAACATTCAGCAAAATTGTTGTTTTTTAAATTGTACAGGAATTCTAGTCAATGCATACAGTGGTGAGATGTCGTCTGCATCCGGTGAAGTTGTCAACAGAATCATCGCCACTGCGGTCAGCATCCTGTCTATCAATACACAGAGTCTCATCGAGTCCGCTGTCGACAGTGTTAATCAGGTCAGTGATTTTAATTAAAACAGCCTGTCAAAGTGTAGAGTTCAATTTCTGAAAAACACAGAAGCGTGGAAAATTGCACTTGTCAAAATATTACAGCACTTGCCTGATGCGCGATAGATCTAGGATCTATTCCTGTCTGTGGGCCCATTGGGCTATTTCTTGTTCCAGCCAGTGCTCCACAACTGAGGTAACAAAGGCTGTGGTATGTACTATCCTGTCTGTGGGATAGTGCATATAAAAGATCCAATGCTGCTAATCGAAAAGAGTAGCCCATAAAGTGGCGACAGCGGGTTTCCCCTCTCAATATCTGTGTGGTCCTTGACCGTAAATAAAATGTGTTGAATGCATCGTTAAATAAAACATTTCCTTCCTTGTCAAAATATTAAGGAGGGAAAATATTGCACTCCTCAAACTTATCAGTATTAAATAAGGTGTGCAATGTGAATGAATTGGAGACTATGCAGGGGTGCGGTCTGCATGTGACTTTATTGTGAGAGTGGGGTCGTCGTCCTGTTGGTATATGCTGTCCTGTCTGTGGAATGTACATTTGAAAGATGTTTTGCTGCTAATGGAAAAATGCAGCTGGTTTCCTCCTAAGAGTACATATCAGAAGTATCAAATGTTGGACATTCAATTGCTGATGATTATTTAATTATCTAGTTCTCTAGTGGTGTCGTTAAAACATTTTTTTATTATGAGAGTGTTAACGCATTCATATGGTGAATTATTGTTTTTTTTCTCTCTTTTGTTTTGCTGTGTATCATAGTTTATTTTATCTAATTATTTTGTATACAGTGTTTTTATCCTTAGTTTTTTAGTATTATAAAATTAAATTGTCACTAGTAGTGGTATGTATTATTATTTAATAATGTTACAAATACATTGTTAGAAGAGGGTCTGCAAACCTAGAAACCCATGGATTAGTATTTTTATATTTATGGCCAATAAAATAAGTTCATGTTTTTTGTTTTTCAGAATGGAAACAGTATGAATGGAGAAGATGGTGTTCTTGAAGAAGAGAGGAAGGTACCAACTGTCTATCATTCAAGTATCATGGTTTTATTCTTTTTCACATGTTAACTATTAACAAATATGCTTTAAGTAAAATACCAACACAATAATACATTAGTTTGCAAGTTAGATGAGAAAACTTGGATTTAGTTCTTTAAATTGGGCAGGATGTAGCCCAGTGGTAAAGCACTCGCTCGATTCACGGTCAGTTTGGGATCAATCCCCATTGGGCTATTTCTCGTTCCAGTCAGTGCGCCATGACTGCTATATCAAAGGTCGTGGTATGTACTACCCTGTCTGTGGGATGATGCATATAAAAGATCCCTTGCTGCTAATCGAAAAGAGTAGCCCATGAAGTGGCGACAGCAGGATTCCTCTCTCAATATCTGTGTGGTCCTTAACCATATTTCTGATGCCATATAACCATAAATAAAATGTGTTGAGTGTGTCATTAAATAAAACATTTCTTTCTTCTTCTTTTTTCATTAAAGTTTAAAAAAATTTACAATGAGGTAGTCACAATTAACATTTACTTGAGTTTACATGTACAGTAAAAAAAAATAAAAAAAATCTAGCATTTTCAATACATTTAATACAAAATCATCATCATCTAAAATATACCGATATAATGTTATATCGTAATTGCTCCCAGTAAAAAAAAATACTTTTCAATCCATTCCTCTCAGAAATTATAGACTAAAATGTTCAGTAAAATGATTTGATCTGTTCTGTTTTAATCTCATATATTTCTTCTGTTTCTTTACAGTCATGGCCGAAGGGGAAACTCAAGGATGTTCATAATATTCTAACCGCTCAACAAGTGTCCTTGGAGATCATGGCTAACCTGTGTTGTTCTGAAGGTAGAGAGAAAATGTTGAGTCAGCTATTCTTTATTCTGAGATTAAAATCCAGATTTTTCAATGAATAGCGCTAGCTGAAATCAGTACTTGTTCCTTGAGGAAATGTTCACAGTAACTCCAAACTGTGCTATCCTGTCTTTGGGATTGTGCATATTAAAAAACCCTTGCTACTAATGGAAAAATGTAGCGGGTTTCCTCTCTAAGACTATATGTCAAAATTACCATATGTTTGACATCCAGTGGGCAACAATTAATAAATCAATGTGGTCTAGTGGTGTCGTTAAACAAAACATACTTTAATTTGGTTTATTTATTTCATTTTTTGTTCATTGTGGTGCATATGATTTATTAAATTTTAGTACTTAATGTCTTCTTTTTTTCCCTTTTTTTTTTTTTACACATTAATTTAGTAAACTGCTGAGTTTGTAAGTGTCTTTGTATACCTGTGGTATGTACTATCCTGTCTGGGATGGTGATCGCTTGCTGCTAATTGAAAAGAGTAGCCCATGAAGTGGCGACAGCGAGTTTTCTCTCAATATCTGTGGTCCTTAACCATATGTCCGACACCATATAACTGCAAATAAAATGTGTTGAGTGCGTCATTAAATAAACCATTTCCTTCCTTCCTTCAGATGATTCTTGGGAAGACATGGACAGCTGTGCGTCGAGTTCGTCAGACGACATGCCGGCAGACATTGAAATGGAAGAAAGCAATGACACCTCTTCTTTCGTTAGTGATTTTACTTTATTTCTTTTATACATAGTGTTTTTTTTTTTATTATTATTTTCTTTAGACATAACTGGTATAGCAATCTTACCGAAATCTCAATTACACACCATTTTTCACCATGAACCCACAAAATTTAAGCGTTTTCTATTGTTGAATTATCATGATTGATGGATTTTTAATATTAAAGTTATAACTTTCAGTTCTCTAAAATTGTTAAACAAAGTTTGCAGTATTTCCAATCGTTTGATTCCCAGTTGGAACAATAGTCAGGGCTAGCTGTGAGTCAGCAGAAAATGTTGCCAGATTACCTACTGAACTTCACTCATTGCACAAACCCAATTATTTTCTAACAAAATATCAATTATTACATGAAATTATTTTGCCAAAATAAAATAAAATTTGCCAATTGTTTTTTTAAAATTTGACGAATTTGGAGATTGCCAGAATAAGCTCTTATAGTTTGCACACACATGCTGGGTTAAAAATTTTCAAATGTCCTTAAAGGGGCAGACTAGTTTTTAAACAACTAAGGTATATTTTTCACCTAGACTCTAGTTTCAACCTGTAAAAATGGACACTAAATTTGATTAATTTACAAACCTATAACAAATTTGGATACAACAGAGTGAAACAAGAATCTGTGATGTTGAAATACCCTAAAAAGTAGACTAAATTGTGACTACATAAATCTTACTTCTCAGACGCATTTTGTGGTGTTAAGAAACACCAGGATGAACTGAAACACTGCAGTTGTACGGAAATGGATAATATAAACAATAAAATATAAGTAATGTTTGATTTCATTGATCATAAACGGCACTCTAATAGTGAAACATTTGCCTTAGTGTTTAAAAACTAGGGTCTGTCCCTTTAAGGTCCCAACAAATGCATATAAAATCCCATGTTGCTTTTTTCAGTAAAAGTAGCCATTTTCACTTCTTTGAGTTGTCCTTTCATTTTCTTATTTACTATCTATGAAAAAAAAACACTATCTAAAGCACCATGGTAAACTTCTCAAATTTCAGTCAATCAAAATTTTAAGAAAAAACATATTTGCTATGCAAACGACCATCTGAAGCCGACGAGAAATGATATATTTTACAACAGAAAATTTTGCAATCTTTTAAATTTCACCCAGAATTAATTTTTTTAAAATTTAATCTTTGATTTCTATGCAAATGAAAACCAGTAATAAGTTTTGCAACAGATAAATATAACTGGATGATTAGTGTATTTGGCCAAAGTTTCTACTGATGAATTATGTTTTATTTGCCAAGTGTTTATGTTTCACCTTTATCACAAGTTATAGGTCTTCAGAGTACAGTTGAAAAGCGGGCGATTTCTGGCAGTTCTACTAAAAATTGGACGTATTCTTGGAATACAGTAACTAAAAACTGTGGCTTTTAAAATTTCTGTGGCTTTTTTTTATTTTTTATTCCAACATATAAAAGTATAATTTGCGGATTAAGAACCATTGTAAAACAGTTATAGTAAGATGTATTCAATAACAGACATGTAATTTTACTGTAGGCCGACCCCAGTGTTGCGTACTATAAAACCTTCAAAGAACTGTTCTTTAGTTATATTAGGCTTGCATGCCGTGAATATAGAAAATTGCATGTGAACGTTTGCCAGTTAGGAATAGAGTAATTTTAATTTTAACTTGAAATAAGGATATAAGCATTCAAATTTAGTATTGATCACATCATCACACAACAGTTAATTTTGGGTTTATTGCATTTCGATGCTTTTTTTTTTTTTTTTTTTTTTAAATAAATAAATAAATTCTGGTCATTCATAATCCTGTTCTAATCATCTGACTTATTTGACAACATTTGTTACATTTCGGGCATGTCTGTATCACTTAACCGACGACAAGCGTTATCTATGCATAAAATAGCATGACCCAGTCTTTTGCGTTTAATAAACGTAGTTATTTGGTGTTTTCTTTTGCTATTGTTTATAACATTCGGCCATGCTACGCTCAAATACTATTTGCTATGATCAGCTTGTCATGAATGCTACTCTCACTTGTGGCTAGGGGTTGGCAGCTCTGAAATTGTTTTATCACTCTCCTTTCCATATTTTGTGAAGATTTATTCAAGTAATTCCAAATAAATGGCATATTGTAAAGGATTTAGTTGTGGGTTTTTTCTCTATTAAATTGTTTCTTAATCCATTAAATTCAACTGTTTCAGGTTATGGATGTTTTATTTTTTTTAGACTCCACTTTGTGTTCCAACAGAAGTTCACAGTGCATTTGAACATCATGACCTGCTCTCTAAGGTGTGTATGTTAGATTTGTCTTCCCTTTATATTTTTTTTTCTTTTGGCTATTGGGATAGTCAAACCAGTCTGAGATATGCACTTGCTGAGGGAAAATATTTAGCATTTTTTCATTTGTAATAACACAATTATGAGAACTCCTAAAATATTTAACGATCTTAAAGGATATCAGAATATTTTGTTTAAGTCGATTCAGATTTTTTTTTTTTTTAACAAAACTATTTCTCATTTTATTATAGGTACTTTCTGCTGCACAGCCACTGAACGAGAAGATCCTAGAGCTCTTGGAATGCTGCCCAGGTGGCAACAAAATCATTAAAAGGTTAGACCACTCCGTTCCTATACTCTAAGATCAAATTTTGCTGGGGACATTTAAGCTGGTGTTTATCAAACATGAAGTAAATTTTAATTTGGCAAAAAAATTTAATCAATAAATTGCCAAAAAGCTAATTTGAAAATGAAATGATTTTGTTTTTTGTTTTTTTGATCCCACTGCCCCCCTTTCCTTTCTCTCCCTTGAATTCCATCTCATTTTTTCCCAATCTGGCAACTTCTCCTATCTTTCAACTTCTTTCGCTGTCCACCTCCACATCCCAGTCCTTGTCTCTCCAACTGCAACATGTGCTTGTCTCTTGTGGCTATCTGTGCCACACACCTGCCATTCCCCATCAGCTTTTTTAGCTGTGGGCTTAGTCTGACCACTTCGGGGAGTGTTCAGTAGTTACTTCTGACATTGCTAAGAGGCACTTGTAACCACCTATTATGCACCCCTACTACCGGCAGTCATTAGTTAGTGCTGTGGGTCAGACCAGCTTTATTAGCAGCAGAGGACGAGGATGCTAGGTGGGTGCAAGGAGGAAGTTGAGACAGGTAGGCGATGGTGTGGACAGCTCAGAAGACAGAGTCAGAGGAAACTGACAGAAAGGGTCGAAACAGATTGAAATCGTGGGAGAAATTGGAAAGTTTTTTGTTTTTTATATTAAGATAATGAGAATGATAGGCAGAGGGTGATAGATGAGAAAGATGAATGAATGTGTGAGCGAGCTTTGACGGGATTTGAACCACTGTCGTCAGCTTGATTGTCCAGCAGCTTATCCACTAGACCACGGAGCTCACTTGAAAATGAAATATACTGATGAAAAGAAATGAGGGGTCACACCAACACTAACAGGAAAGAGTTGCTGTAACCAAACCCTTCATCCACAGTGTCAGAAAGTTAACTGTAATTGAAGCTGGAGTTTGTCTACAGATTTTCTGACCAACATTGCCAAATTGTTAATTGTGTGTACTGATATGCCTAGTACGTAATTTGATTTCAGCTTGTCAACTGTTCAAGTTCATGCCCTGCTGTGTGTCAACAACATTGTAAACGCAATGGAGGCCGGGGTTCTTGGCGGCCTGGCAAATCTGCATAAGATGTGGGACGGGTTGGTGCAGCTGTCGCTGTCAAAGCAAGGTATTATGGGATTGGCTTGTAATGGAGTTATTTTGAAAGGAATGAGGAGGGTGGTGCAATGGTAAAAGTTGTGAAAAAAAAGTTATGAAATAATATTTTAATCGAACAAATTTGACTTATAGAGGACAATAAACAGTAAAAAATAACTAAAATATAGTAATGATTGAGTTGAATTGGATTGGACAAAATTTTAAAGTAAATGGGTTTTTCTCCGATGTGGTTTTCTTTTATTTATGAATTGGAGTACCACTAATATGTCATCAAGCAATTTCAAAATTCAATAAGATCTTATGCCAGAGATGTAACCTGCATTATTTTAATTTCATGTAGACACAACCCAGATTTAAGCCAAGTTAACCTAACCCGTTTTATTTTTAACTCTGGTTATGTTTAACTCCGGTTAAAACACAACCCATGTAGGTCCACCTTTTTGTTTTAAAACGAACAATTAGTAGATCACCATGTGGAGGTTTCACATTTGCTGTGTTATTGTCTATTTGATACTGCAAATGTCATTTTTTACCAAAGACATTAGCATAAACCATTAACTTGATCTGTTCTTCTTTCTAGTGACATCACTTTCTGATGATTCATTAGCTTTGTCAATGTTATTCTCTATTTGATGCATGGAAAACAATATAATTAACCAATTACATTACAGAACATACTACCAGCGTATAATTTTTTATACGCCCATCTATTGGTTGTATTATGGTATGATGTTGTTTGTCCGTACATCCGTCTGTTAACTTTTTCTTGTCCGGACCATATCTTGCATACAGATTCAAACAGGACCATCAAACCTCACATGTAGGAACAACTTGGGATAGCAGTGTGTCACGTACTATTACTAGGTCACTGTGACCTACTTTTTACGGTCTACTGCACATAACAGTAAATCCTTGTCCCGACCATATCTTGCATACAGGACATCAAACCTCACATGTGGGAACAACTTGGGATGGTGGTGTGTCCCAGACCATATCTTGCATACAGAACATCAAACCTCACATGTAGGAACAACTTGGGATGGTGGTGTGTCCCAGACCATATCTTGCATACAGAACATCAAACCTCACATGTAGGAACAACTTGGGATGGTGGTGTGTCCCAGACCATATCTTGCATACAGAACATCAAACCTCACATGTAGTAACAACTTGGGATGGTGGTGTGTCCCAGACCATATCTTGCATACAGATGCATACAGGACATCAAACCTCACATGTGGGAACAACTTGGGATGGTGGTGTGTCCCAGACCATATCTTGCATACAGAACATCAAACCTCACATGTGGGAACAACTTGGGATGGTGGTGTGTCCCAGACCATATCTTGCATACAGATGCATACAGGACATCAAACCTCACATGTAGGAATAACCTGGAATGGCGGTGTTTTGTGTACTATTACTAGGTCAAAGTGACCTTCTTTTCACGGTCTACTGCACATAATAGTAAATCCTTGTCCGGATCATGTCTTGCATACAGGACCATCAAATCGCACATGTAGGAACAACCTGGGATGGTGGTATGTTGTGTACTACTACTAGGTCACTGTGACCTACTTTTCACAGTCTACTGCACATAATAGTAAATCTTTGTCCGGACCAAATCTTGCATACAGATGTATACAGGACCATCAAACCTCACATGTAGGAACAACTTGGGATGGTGGTGCCTCACATACAATTAGTAGGTTACTGTGATACAAATAAATCAAATAATTTGTCTATATTCTGAACATGATATGGTTTTCCATCAAACTCCTGACAGGCATATCATGTACCTTGCTGGTACTCTTGTTTTATGTAATGTCTGCTTTATTGATTGGCCAAGAGATTACGGTTGCGAATTGTCAAATATTATGTCAATCGGTGCAGTCAGTCCAATATACCCTATGTTTTTATTATAATTTAATACACTGTTTTAATGGTGAGCATCAGAAAAATAATGGGTGTATTTTTAATTTTAAAAAAAACTGTCATTGTTTGCTGTGTTGTTACAGCGACAGAGAAGTTGGATCTGCTTGAGGCCGTGACCAGTGCGATGAGAGCGGTCATTCAGAAACTAGCAGAGCTGGATTCTCCAAAGGTTGGTGCTTCTATCCTTACTTGACGTACAATGAGTTATAGGATTGATTGTCTGCAGGGGCCCCTCCCCAACCCCTCCTTCCAACTAAAAAAAGTTTGTTTTGTTTAACGATACTGGAGCATTCCACAAACATCCTTTTTCTTTCCATTCTCCCAGAACTGGAAACATTCCACGATCCCAACCCAGTAGAATGTTATATAATTGTTAAACTGCCTATCTGAGTTGTGTTTTCAAAGATGGAGGTTAGACGTTATTGACGGTGTACATCAACTCTCTTCTTCTTTTGTTCAGTTTTCAGAGGTCACCCGTAATGACCTGAACTTCCTGTTTAACCTGTCACAGCACTGTGAGGACAAACAGGTGCGAGTGAATGCGATACGATGCATGTCCACCATCGGCTGCCTTCTCACCAAGAATCAACAGCTGCACACTTTATTAAAAGTAAGACATATATAAATGCACTGTTGTAGGCTAAGGGCAAGATGTAGCCCAGTGGTAAAGTGCTTGCTTGATGCGCGGTCAGTTTGGGATCGATCTCCGTCAGTGGGCCCATTGGGCTATTTCTCACTCCAGCCACTGCACCACGACTGGTACATCAAAGGACGTGGTATGTGCTATCCCCGGGACAAGCAGACTGTAAACTGGATTAAAGTCACAAACCCTAGTTTCAATCCATCAGGGCTAAGATCATATGATCTGTATTTAAGAAATTTATTTTTCTTTTGATTTTGAACTGCCCACTAAAAAATTGCATCTAAAAATAATTAAATAATAAATTAATTTAGGGCTGTATTATGGTAAGAATTACTTTTTTTTTCATTTTGGACATGCGCTTTAAAATTTAAATTTATAATTATTAAAGTACCCCTTCCCCTTTTTAAAGTAATAATCCAACTGGTCCATTAATATTCTGTCCCGGGCTAGGCTACTGGCTATCCAGAGACTTGGCCTGCGACAGACATGCCTGAAACCCTAGTGGTACATGGGCATGTTGAAGATTCTCTCTCTCCTCAACCCAGCAAAGTGACATTTCAACCCATCAAAGTGGACACTAAGTTTGGTTAGAATCGACAAACTTGTAACACATATTACATCAGACTGAAACAAGAGTCTGTGAAATATCAGAGGAAACACCCTTAAAAGTGGACTAAACCTCGTCTCCATGACCATTACTCGGAGATACGTTATTTTTAACAATACGAAAAATGCATTTCATTGGTATTGGAAATGCCAGGATGGCCAGAAACATTGTGGATAATGGACATGGATAATCTAAACGATAAAATCTAACAGGCTTCGTAGCGGTCTTTAAATTCATTGAAAGTCTTTGAATTCTTACAAGTTATAGCCAAAGCAATGATGATTTCTTTTACAGCTGCATGCATTTGATAGTTTCCAGTTACAAGGTTTAATCTGTCATGATGCATGTAAAAAAGCTCAATGTCTTGCCGTGGACAGCAACATAAATGAACTGATTTGGTATTTTTATCGCATTCTGTTGTCTTTGACTGCTGGGTGTAAGTCTTTAAAAGTCTTTGAATTTGTTTGGTCTTTAAGGCTATGAACTCTGTCTAAATTATAATACTTGATTTTAGTGTAATAGTGAAAAACATGTTGTAGTGTTTAAAAACATGTTGTAGTGTTTAAAAACATGTTGTAGTGTTTAAAAACTAATGTTCATCACTTTAATATTACCACATGTTAGCATTATGTTATGATGTGGACATTTTGCGAACGACCGGCATTGCTTTAATTACGTTCTTAGCCTGAACAAATAAACTGACAATTAAAAGAAAGTATATCAATACGTTTTTTGAAATAGTGAAAACAACACAAGTTGATGCAAGTGTTATCTTTCGAAAGTATAATCATTTGGGAGATATGAACATTGGTATACATGGTACTTTGGGGTAAAATGTGTGATTTCACATAAAAATGTTATAGTATACTTTCTTTTGATAGTCCGGTAATGATTCAGAGTTTCAATAGTGTTAAACAAATATTTTATTTTCTACTTCAGGACATGGGTGTTTTCCTGCTGGACTTGATTGGCCATGACTCTGATCTGTGGATCGTGGCAGAGGCACTGGATGCGACGTTTGATATATTTGGAGAGGACCACCTTGACCCCATTGTGGTGGAGATCGACCTTGTTGACAAACTCCGAAAGATACTGCCCATGTTGAAGTCGAGGGTCTGTAATATTATATAGACCAAACATTCAGTTTTAATAACTTTTATCTTCTTTTAACTTTTATTGTTTTAAAGTTTTTATGTTTTTTTGACAAAGAATTTTAGTTTTAAAGGCAGACCCTATTTCCTTTCAACATTACCTGTCCTTAACAAGTGCAGCTCTCCCCCCCCCCCCCCCCCCCCCCACACACACACAAGTGGTCTGGTCCGAACATCCCAACAGCCAATGGGATGGCCTAAAATTCTTCACTGTATGCTCCCTGTAGTTCCGATCATGTCACTTCAACTTTCTTCTTTTTCCTTTCGCTGTCGGGTTCGGACATGTTTTCGGACCCACACGAGTTCTGCCCAGGATGTCGTGTTCCGTGTCATGATGGGACTCGGTGTGATCGGTGTGCTAGGCTGTCGGCGGAAGAGTTTGCGGCCTACTCGAAGGTTCTTGCTACCAGAGCTAAGAAGACTGAGTCGGTTGCAGCCACAGTTTCCAGCACTCCATCGATTGCTGAATTGGTTGCTGATGTCTTGAAGAGTTTGTTACCGGTTATGCTAAAGGAGACGATGACTACCATGGCGGCTGCATCATCAGTTGTGGGTTCCGGATCAGGGGCGGATCCAGTTACGGCGGGTTCCTATCAGGGCCAGTCTACATCTTTGGTGCCGATAGTCCTTCCAGTGGCATCCTCCAAGCGGCCATCGGAAGTTACGGGTTCCAGTGAGCGGTCTTTGAAGACTGCTTCCTCCAGTAAGAAGCGAATCGAGTCCTCCAAATGGACCGAGTCATCCAAGCGGACCGAGAAGACTGTTTCTTCTACTTAACGTTTGTCCTGTGATCGATCGAAAGATTCTGGGTTGCACCGTAGCTGGGTCTATAGCTGCAGTCATTCAATGGGTCCAGCGGTTCATCCACACCGATCATAGGTTGATACGGCTTCCATCAGTACTCGATGGGACCATCCACGGTCCGTGTCTACAGTAGCGGCCAGCACTTCAGACCATCTTGCTTGTGCTAGGGTCATGAGGGACTTCCCATATGACTTTCCGGAAGATGCGTCGGTGCCTTCGAAGCTGTGACCGTAACCGATCTCTACGATCTTCACGGGCACCATGGACTATCGTCGCCGATCTTCGGCTGAAGCGGCTTCCAAAGTTTCTGAGGGTTCCAGACGGGACCGTCCACGGTTCGGTTCACCTGCGGCTTCCACTACTGCCGATTGCCTTGCCTGTGCGCAGATGAGTCTCCGGCTGCTTCCGTTATAGATACGGATTTCGCAGACCACTTGATGATGAGGGATTGCCTGGCTGCGGTCTACGACATGTTCTGTCAAGTCCACTTCAGCCAATGCATTCCAAGAAGGGCCCGACACCGATGTTTGCTTCGGATGTTCCTTGGCGGTTGGTACTTTGCAAGTTGGTGCTACCCACGATATTGCAGAAGACGTTTGCTTCTACGTTTGCCACCACGGTTCTTGCAGTTTCAAGGAGGGTCCAGGGACGGTTCCAGTGACACCTGTTTCCGGCCCTGTCTAGACATCGCCTGTCTTGATGTTTCCGGATGCGGTTCATCCTGCGGCTTTGCTTTTGCCGTTTACGTCGCCTGCGACTACTGTGGAAGGGATTTCAGCGAGTTCACCGGGTTAGCATTCTTCATACTCTTCTCGTGACCAGTCTGAGTCGTCCTCGTCTCATCGGAGTTGTGCACGTAGTCGTGCACGTAGTCGGTGTCTACGGCCTATTACGGGTCTCACGGACCGTCGTCACCAATCTTCGGCTGATGTTAGCTCGCATTATGAACAATTTCCATATGATGTTCCAGCCCCATCTGTGGTTGAAGATACAGTGTTCACAGTTCATATGACGATGCATGCTTGCCTTGCTGCTGTTATGAGATGTTACCATTACTTCCGCATTCTCTGGCACGTTCGACGAAATGTCCAGCTCCGATGTTTGGTATGGATATTCCGCCTGATGACAAACTGTTTTTCCAGTTACCTGTCGATTGTCAGTTCACCACTGTTGCTGTTGGGCCACACAACCAGTTGTGCTACGTCATCGATTCGAAGTTACATGCATTCCGGGTTGGTGCTGACGACAGAATGCATCGGTACATCTGTTGCTCAATGACGTTACCGAGATATTCAGCAGGTCGATCGCTACATCCGGTGGTGTTGCCAGTCAGTCACTACTTCCACTGTTTTACTATGGTCCATTGCGGTTTATGCCCCCACTGACGTTCACTGTTGTTTTTGCCAGAGTTTGTCTGATGCTGAGAAGATTGTCTTTGCTGCTGCATTGCATCGGGTGGTGTGCCGGTCGTGGATACCATCCATGTATATTGGGAATATAGCATGGCGGGTCGCTACGCTGTCAGTGGTTCTTGACTGTCTAACAGGATGACATTTCCGATGTCCCGGTTCCTGCTTCACTGCACTATTTGTTCATGTAGTGCAAGATGTATTCATTATGCAGTTTCTCCAGCATCTCGATTGGGTGCAAGACTTGACGCTCAGAGGTCGACTCCAACTTCATCGAATCCAGTTGTTCCTGAATTTTTACATCCAGTACAACAACTCACACTTGAAGCTTCATCTGCCAGTTGATCTGCAGCCCAGCCTCCGATGGTGGCAACGCCGATCGAATGTCTTAGACGGAGTCTCTTTGCGTCCCTTCCAAGCGACTCAACATCTCTTCGCTGATGTGTCTTTAGAAGGTTGGGGAGCTCATCTCAGTGACCAGATGCTGTCAGGGCTGTGGTCTCCAGACGAAGCTGATCTACACATCAATCTGCTGGAGATGTTAGCCGTTTACAACGCAATCCTCCAATGGCGTCCGAGGTTCATTGGAGCGTCTCTGATGGTTGCCACCAACAGTGTAACCATGGTGGCTTACATCAATCGCCAGGGTGGTACTCACTTCTACAGATGAAGTTTCGGCAGTACGACCTGGTGGACAGCCTTCCACTGCAGATCCATGCTCGACATATTCCGGGGGTGTCCAATGTCCTAGCAGACTGTCTCTCCCGTCGTCAGCTCCGCAGTCAGCCAAATAGATGTTGCATCCGGAGGCCTTTCGATTGGTGTGCAACCGTCTCTGGACACCAAACATCGCTTTGTTTGCCACACAGTTCAACCATCAGCTGAGAGTATATGTGTCCCCTTTACCAGATCCAGACGCCATAGATCTTGATGCCATGGCCATCAGCTGGGAACAGATGACGCTTATGCATTTCCACCTATAATCGTGCTGCCCAATGTGTTGCAGAGATTTCAGCAATTCCATTGTCGTCTTCTCTTGATCGCTCTAATGTGGCCAATGAGAATGTGGTTTCCAGACCTCATCAGGCTTGCCGATCCACATCCTCTGCCTCTACCAGATTGGGATCATCTGCTTTCGTATCCCACATCAAGGTTACACCATCCGCAGCCTCGCTTGTTCCAGCTACACGCGTGGACATCACCAAAGGCTTGAAGAAGAAAGGGTTTTCTTCCAAGACTTCTGCGGCTATCTTGAAGGCTCATCGCTCGCCCACTTCTGCTGCATATAATGTCCGATGGCTGTGTTTCCACCAATGGTGCATCCGGCAGAAGATTAGACCTCAGACCATTGCAGGTTACGTGTCCGTGATTGCTACGGTTTGTGATCCAGCCACTGCTACGAAGCTATCTACCATCCCTGAGATACATAAGATGATTAAGGGGTTTAAGCTGAAAGATCAAGTCCATCTCTTTCGTCCACTGAAGTGGGATTTGAATCTGGTTTTGCGGTCCTTGACATCTGCACCATATGAGCTCTAGAAAGAGTCCTCCTTAGAAGCCTTGACACGGAAGACTGTCTTCTTGCTGGGTTTCGCGACAGCTGCACATGTTTCCGAGATTCATGCCTTAGATGTGGATTTGGTTCGGTTTCACCGTGAGCGCAGTTCTGTTACCCTGGGGCTCCTTATGAACTTCGTGGCCAAGAATCAACTACCTGATCAAGTGCCTTGATCATACGTGGTTCAAGCCTTATCATCCATTGTGGGTCCGGACGATGTGGAAGACTTGTGTCCAGTGAGAGCTTGCATTATTACATTGAGAGGACTCACTCGTTCCGTCAATGCCGTTCGAGATTGTTCCTCTCCTGTCACCAAAGTTACCTGAAAGACATTACCAAGAATACTGTGTCTACATGGATCCGGTCTACGATCCTGTCTGTGTACCAGAAGGAAGGTTTGCCTGCATCTTCAGCTTCCAATCTGCATGAATTGCATGCACTGGCCGCCACCATGTCCGCCGCCACTGTACTACACCCATTCAGCACCTACTTACTGGTTGTTTTTGGGCGACGGACTCCATATTTACTAACTACTACTTGATGGATGTCTCTACAGAAGATATTGAGGGCTTTCACCATCTAGGTCCGGTGGTGGCTGCACAGACTTTGGTGAACACTAGCCGTCGTCGTTGAGGTTGCTGTTGGATTCTAGGCTGCACACTGATATGTCTATTAAATTCACAGGTGAGGACTTGCTAAGACTTTTGTTCTTTGCACTTTTACCATGCACTGGTGCTGGAACTTTCGTCTGGATAACATTTGCCTTGCACTGCACTCGGCCATATGTTTCCTAACTGTACTAACTTTTCTTTGGTGTACTGGACAGAAAACAGGTTACCTAATACCTGCATCCTTAGTGGTTCCGTCTTTCCACTTATGAGAACTAGTGTGTGATGTGGCTTATCGACTCCAGTTCCATGTGTTTCTAGAGCCGTACCTGCCACCTTTCCTGGTTATTGTTACTAACATCACCTGCATTGGTTTGTGACGGGCATCCCTTGGAGGAGGGCTTACCATGGTTGGCGTAATTCTTCCACTTGTCAGACTCCATCCAGTCTTGGGGAGATAACAGGTGCATCTGCAGATCTCATTTTCTCTCATCCTCAGGTATATGGGACAGAGCTACCCCATGAAAGAAAGCCATGTAAGAAATGTCTATCTTACATGGGATATCACGCGCTTGCATTTAACATGACATCGTTGGTAATATATGTTGTCATATTAATGTGAGGTGGTGACGTGAGGTCATTAGACAGTTTTAAATTAATATTTTGTTATTAAAACCTTCATTTTAAAAGCTATCTTGTTAATTTGTAGTGTTAAATTTTATTTACACATGAAACTAACACGGCAAATACGATAGTGTAGTTTATTTATGACAAAATGATCAAATAAAAAAGTTACTTGTTCAGCCATCTTTGTCTGTTCGTGTAAAATAATGGTTTATTTACCGAATGAATGAGAGAAAAAGACTCCATCATATGCGGTCATGTGGGATTGAAAGAGTGCACCATTGGTGGTGAAATTTCCACCACCGAGGGTGTACTTTTTCTATCCCACATGACCGCATATGATGGAGTCTTATAATCCACCGCCATCTGTTGAATGCTGCACTTGTGAGGACAGGTAATGTGGAAAAAAATGGAGAAAACTTGAAGTGTTTTCTCTTTTATAGATACATTACCTGTCCTCAAAGATTTATTCCCGCCCAAGTCTCCCCACTTCCTGTTCTCAGTTGATGCACTCATGGAAAAAGAAGGAAGTTGAAGTCATATGACCAGAACTACAGGGAGCATACATTGAAGAATTTTAGGCCATCCCATTTGCTGTTGAGATGTTTGGACCAGACCACTTGCGTGTGTGTGTTTGGGGGGGGGGTGCACTTGTTGAGGACAGGTAATGTATCTATAAAAGAGAAAACACTCCAAGGTTTCTCCAGTTTTAAAACACTAAGGCATAGTTTTGACTATTAGAGCCGTTTTTGATAACTGAAATCATACTTTACTTAGATTTTATTGTATAGATTATCCATTTCCGCACATTTGGAGTGTTTTTGGTCATGCTTGTGATTTTAATATCACAAAAGGCATTCCTCATATTTTTAAAAATGCATGTGCGTCTGAAAAGTAACAGTAGAGTTTTAGTCTATTTTTAGAGGGTATTTCACCATTTCAAAGTCACACACACTCAGCTGTAATTTTATCCAAATTTGTTACATGTTTGTAGATTAACTAAAACTTAGTGTGCATTTTCATGGGCTGAAACTAGGGTCTGTCCCTTTAATTAAAATCTTATTTATTGTTAGTTCTTGTCATATCTGAAGCTGGGCGCATATTTTCAAAGCTATCTTAGCACTGCGATATCATAAAATCGTCAGGGGCTATGATGTGTCATAGTGACTTCATAGCCTATTACAGTTTAACTGGAATTTACCTAACAATTAGTTCATACTTCAGAAATAATATATATTAAGAAGTAAAAATAAAGTTTGAGGTATTACAAACATTAGAACGACGAAAAACATTTGACATTTAATGATATTTTAACCAAGGAAGTGTATTTAAAATATAATTTTAATTGTTAAAAATGTTTTTGCAAATGTCTCATTTTATTGGCTCCACTAACATGTTGCCTATAGAACTACATTGGCAATAGTAAAACTACCACCTACATCAGTAAATTGAAAAAGAGTATGGTTTGCATTTGGTGAAGTTTGAATAGAAATAAATACATGTAGGCCTATTGCCAATAAAACTAAATTTGCTACAGTAAAATTATCAATCTATATCAGCTAATCAGAAAACTTGATAGGGTTATCCCTTAAATTATTTACATTAAGCAAATAAAATAAAATTTGCATCGGTAAAACCATCAATCTATATTATATTAGAAAATTGGAAAACTCAAAAGGGCTATCCCTTAAATGATTTGCAACTGGCAAATTTTGCATAAAACTAAATGCCTGTCTTTTCAGATTAACAGCCAGCGTGAAAACCTTGGTGAACACTACCCTGTGATTTCCACTGCTAAGACGAACCTCGTGCGCTTCATCAAATACAAGTCGTCACAACACTGACTCGACTCACACGATTTTGTCTTCCTCTCGGTCATCTTTCCTTCCTTTCATTTTTTAAAGATACTTAAATGTATGCAATCACTTTCCTGCATGTCAAATAAGCTTGCATTTCTCCAGCCCTAAAGGTGCACTTTCACCATTTGACTTGAAGTAACAATCTGCAGCATGCTGTTTGATTCTATATTCAGAGTGAAGACAGTGGTGTTGTGAGGTGATATGGTGTGTTGATAAGGGATGAAATATAATGCCTTCTCCCGTCCAAAGAAGAAAAATCTACACCATAATTCTAATATTAGATTAATATTTCTTGTAGTTAAAATATTTTAATGGCCATGATTTTATTGGATTGAGGGGGTGGGGGGTGGGGTGGATTTAGCTCAGTTGGTAGAGCGCTCATTTGAAGTGCTTGGGTTTTAGGATTGACACTCGGCAGAACCATTGGATTTTTCCCCATCCCAACCAGTGACTGGTGTATCAAATATGGTATGTGCTGTCCAGTCTATGGGAAAGTACATATAAATGATCCCTTACTGCTAATGGACAAATGTAGCAGGTTTCCTCAGAATTACCAAACATTTGACAATGATGGCCAATGATTAATTACTAAGTGTGTTCTAATGGCGTCATGAAACAAAAATGGACTTTTAACTTATGGGATCAGTTACATTTTGGATACAGTGATTAATTTACCACCTCACCCCGATGCCTTTTGAGTCGTGAACATACAGTTAATCAGATAGGGAAATGGGAACTTCCAATGCTTTGTATTCCATTTTAGCTTGTAGTTTAACAGTCACATGCTGCAAATTGTTATTAAAAGTTATATTGTTAGAATGCACCTACCCTTCTATCTAGTTCTGTCCTCTATTTACCAACGTCAAGTCAAAACCAAGACATCATTTTTATGGTGTAATTTTCTACATGCTGAGTGGTCTGATAAAATACTTTGAGCACCTAAAGTGTTCACAATAATTATGCATGCAATTTATCTCATTTTAAAATATTAAGGAGTTTTTATATGCCACATACTATAACTTTTTATAAAAATATTTTTAGGGGTTTGTTATTGCATGGAATAGTTTCGTATCCATTTTTATTAAAACAAAAAATATTCTTGTACTCTTCAGATGTCATTACTGAAGGGAGAAAAATCTTTAATATTCTTGGCTGTATTGCCATAAGCAGCCAGGTCCAAAGAAATTACAATATTGTTAATTTGCTGCAGGTATGTTACTGAATTGTTTTGTACTATGACATTGTCATAAAGGTATTATTTTAAACTGTAGCTTTATCAGTCCTGTTAACATTTGAGAATGAGTGAGAGTCAGCAGATCATTCTCGTGAATAGTTAATGCTACAAATAGTGGTGTTAAGTACTTAGACATTATGCATTCAATTCATACATCTACTTGTAAGACAGATGGAAAATGGAGGAAATTGTTTTGCACAAATGATATTAAAATAAAAATCAATTTTTTATTTGTTTTGTTTTTAAGATTTTCTAGCTCGATAAAAGAAGTTTGTTTTGTTTACTGACACCACTAGAGCACATTGATTTATTAATCATCAGCTATTGGATGTCAAACATATGGTCAGTTTGACAGTCATAGAGATGAAACCTGCTACGTTTTTCCATTAGCAAGGGATCTTTTATATGCATTATACCACAGACAGGATAGCACATAACACAGCCTTTGATAAACCAGTCGTGGTTCACTGGCTGGAGTGAGAAATGGCCCAATAGGCCCACTGACTGGGATCGATTCTAGACCGACCGCACATCAAGCGAGCGTTTCCCCACTGGGCTACGTCCCGCCCTTTCTAGCTCAAAAGATTAAATGGTGAATCACCTGTTGCATGCTTTTACCACCTTTAGTTCTAGATCTTCATCCTTTGTGGGTACTCGTTATTAAAAAGTGTTCACAACTAGAATGGCAAAGCTATGCTATAGTGCTGTCAGAAATAGAATAAAAATGATTTTTGTCGATTATTTCTTACACATTAAACAGACAAGTAAATATTTTGTCAATATATATTTAATTATAATCTACCTAATTTAGCATTTACTTGTTTTGACTCTCACTGATGTACAAGGTGATGTTTACTCTTGAAATTAAAAGAAATATATCAGTAAACAGGTGATTTGTGAACTTTATTGGAACACACTATAACAAAGTTTGGTCAACATATGTCAATTTCATTGCTGTTACAATATGTGAGGGACCCTTTCTGATTATGTTTTACCCCTATTCCTCTCCAAAACTAAATATTTATAGACATTTATAAGTAACTTTTGAGCAAAACTGTCAAGAACCATTTTGAGTTTGTGATCTATTTTCCAGTATTAAAGGTGCTATCTCAGAGTTGCATAATGACAGCTCTATTGCAAATCATGTTTTTATTAAATTTTGCTTTAACATTTAAAGACTACACCTTTAACTATATGATCATGATTATGATTATAGGAAATGATTTTATCTACTAGTAGAAAATACATTTTTATTGGAGAATCTTTATCACAAACAGATTATCACATATAACTTCTAATATAGCACCTTTAAGTGGTTGCAAGATAGTGTACATTTGTACTGTATTTATATTGAATTTATATTAATTAAATATGCTGGTCAAAATTAATAATTTATACTGCAATTCAAAATAATCAGTTATCTTGCAGTTTTAAATTAAAAGTTTGTTTAGGGTAAATGAAATTGACACATATCCATCAAAATGTGTTATAGTCTGTTCCAATAAAGGTCACAAATCTCCTGTTTACTGACATCTTTATTTTAATTTCAAGAATAAACACCACCTTGTACATCAATGAGCGCCCAAAAAGGTAAATGCTAAATTAGGTAGAGTATCATTAAATAGGTATTTACAAAATATCTACTTGTCAGTTTAATATTAAAGAAATAATTGATGAAAATCATTTTTATTCTGTTTCCTGAGGCCACACATTTGAGGAACATTCATGCCTAAAAGTCAACCATTAAACAATTCAAGAGTAACTAAATAGTGGAGCAGCAGAGACCACCAATTTTCAAGATCGTCCAACCTGGAGTTAACATAAGTTGAGATGCATCAAAATGTTCGTCTTCAGGTCAGGATTCAGGAAACCAATGTTGACATTGTGGAAAATTAGTGTGGGCTGAGAATGTTGAGGTTGAAAACCCATGTTTTGAGGTGAACGAATAAGAAAAAGGAAAAATGCAAAAGTCCAAAGCATTTACATACAACTGGTTTAATTTTAACTTTTTGAGGCCTAAATGAGTTTTATCAAATGCAGCATAACCATATCAACTAAAGTTACTGTATTTGTTTGTGTGTATGGCATTACATAAGAAAGAAAGAAGTGTTTTATTTAACGACGCACTCAACACATTTTATTTACGGTTATATGGCATCAGACATATGGTTCAGGACCACACAGATTTTGAGAGGAAACCCGCTGTCGCCACTACATGAGCTAATCTTCCGATAGGCAGCAAGGGATCTTTTATTTGCGCTTCCCACAGGCAGGATAGCACAAACCATGGCCTTTGTTGAACCAGTTATGGATCACTGGTTGGTGCAAGTGGTTTACACCTACCCATTGAGCCTTGCGGAGCACTCACTCAGGGTTTGGAGTCGGTATTTGGATTAAAAATCCCATGCCTCGACTGGGATCCGAACCCAGTACCTACCAGCCTGTAGACCGATACCCTGCCACGACGCCGGTATGGCATTACATAAGAAGAATTATGCTTAAAAGAATGTCTTCAAGCAACAAATGTGTACCGGTATGCCACAGCAAAAAGTTTAAACATGATATTTAATATCTTGAATTAAAATATCAAATTGTTAGGCACTGAAGAATACAGAAAAGATTTAGAATCAAAATAAATTCAGTTCTGACTAAAGTAGTGTCGGAAATAGAATAAAACTGATTTTCTTCGATTATTTCTTTCATATTAAACTGACAAATAAATATATTTTAAATATCTATTTAATGGTACTCTACCTAATTTAACATTTACTTGTTTGGGCTCTCATTAATGTACAAGGTGGTGTTTACTCTTGAAATTAAAAGAAATATGTCTGTAATTTGTGCACTTTATTGGAACAGACTATAACATATTTTGATAGACATGTGTCAATTTCATTTACCCTTAAACAAACTTTTAATTTAAAACTGCAAGTTAACCGAGTATTTTGAATTGCAGCATAAATTATTAATTATTATCAGCATATTTAGTGAATATAAAAGTACATTAGAAATTTACACAATCTTGCGACCACTTAAAGGTCCTATATCATAGTTATATGTGAGCATCTGTTTGTGAAAAAGATTCTCCAATAAAAATGTATTTTCTACTAGTAGATAAAATAAATTTGTTAGAATCATTTATGGGCACACAGTTGAAGGTGTAGTGTTTAAATGTTAAAGCAAAATTTAATTTTAAAAATTATTTGTAATAGCTATCATTATGCTCCTTTAATACATAGCACCTTTAATACCGGTATTATAGATCACACACTCAGAATGGTTCTTGACAGTTTTTCTCAAAATTACTTAGAAATAGTTTGGTTTTGGAAAGGGATAGGGGTAAACTGTCATCAGAGAGGTCCCTCACATATTGCAACAGCAATGAAATTGATAGTGGATCAAAATTTGTTATAGTCTGTTCCAATAAAGAGCACAAATCACCTGTTTACTGACATCTTTCATTTAATTTCAAGAGTAAACACCACCTTGTACATCAATAAGATCCCAACAAGTAAATGTTAAATTAGGTAGAGTATCATTAAATAGATATTTACAAAATATTTATCTGTCAGTTTAATATGAAAGACATAATCGATGAAAATCAGTTTTATTCTATTTCCGGCACTACTTTAGTATTTGACCAATATGTGACACGTGTATGACCAAACATTGTTGAATCTGAAATGTTAACCATAATATGCACAGCAAACTAGCCAACTCTTGTAGTGAAAACTACCATTCACTGAGAAACATAACTTCAGTTTAGTCTCTGTCATTATCTACAGCTTGCTATGGTCAATGGGTTAGAGCACTGGTTTTATTAAAAAAAGTTCATCTGTTCATAAATGCAAATACAACTGTAGTAGTACATGCCTGACCATCCTCTTATGCAATCTGCTGAACAACTATTTAAATTGTTAAGAAGTTCAAGAGCTGTTGGCGACAGATTCATTAGAATTCCAATCTTAGGTTATCTCCTATTATATTGCAATGTTGGCATTACACAATACCATCAAATAGCTAACATATTGAGACACGTAAAGATAAAAAAAAATCTCCATATAAGAGGTAGTTTTTCATCAGGTAAGTTTTTCACAATGAAGACCGTTCAAAGGAACGCCATACTTTTTGTAGTCTGTGTTGTTTCCAAAGTTGGCAGTGTAGATGGGGAAATGTCAAGTGATACAGGGATAAACCATGCAATGCTAACATGCTTACCAACAGGGCCCAACATGGCCCGTTGAGAAGTAGATTTACTAGAAAGTACCACTGCACCTTACTGGATGAGAACTAGGACATCGGCATCAAAATAGGACATTGCTCTATTGTCAGCAGCCCTCCTAGAAGCATCAATGGTATGCATTATCATTCTCTTATATAGACCTCTTTTTGTTCCTTTCTAAATGTTTTAATTATTTTTATTAGCCCAAAAATGTTGATAGTGTCAGGGATGGGGCCCTGAATCACTATCTTACAGATAATGTTGAATATAAATAAATAAATATGTTCAGATTGATTGTACATTTTTTCCATAGAAAGAGGGAGAGAGAGGGAGAGGGAGCGGGAGAGGGAGAGGGACAGGGAGAGAGAGGGAGAGAGAGGGAGAGAGAGAGAGAGAGAGAGAGAGAGAGAGAGAGAGAGAGAGAGAGAGAGAGAGAGAGAGAGAGAGAGAGAGAGAGAGAGAGAGAGAGAGAGAGAGAGAGAGAGAGAGAGAGAGAGAGAGAGTGAGTGAGTGAGTGAGTGAGTGAGTGAGTGAGTGTGTGAGTGAGTAAAACAGGACAGCAAGACAGTTTTAACATTAAAAAAACACATGCACATACACCAGCACGCAACATAACTTGATAACAATTGTATACATGTGATTAGTTAAGCATACATGCACATACACCAGCACGCAACATAACTTGATAACAATTGTATACATGTGATTAGTTAAGCATACATGCACATACACCAGCACGCAACATAACTTGATAACAATTGTATACATGTGATTAGTTAAGCATACATGCACATACACCAGCATGCAACATAACTTGATAACAATTGTATACATGTGATTAGTTTCCTATCAGTTGTATTATAGTTTATTAATGTTCTGTGATACTGTGGGAAGTAGATGTTTTATTAAATTACTATATATTACATCTGTTGCTGGAGATGAGAGGATTTAAATAATAATAATAATATAAAAATTATTATATTAAATATTTTCATCTAATAAATGAAAAGTGACCACTTGGTAAAAATATTGCTAAGACTGTTCTTACTAAAATATAAATGTTTTTCTATAGAGTATTTTTATTTAATTTCTTTTTTAAAATGAATAATACAGTTGTATTTAACTTAACATTTTGTACTTTACATTTATATATGAAATACTTAGCTAGAAGTAGCAAGAGATCAAAGATATTATCTGTTTTAATGTTGTCTTTAAATCCAAATATGACTAGTTCGAGAGACAGTTTTAAGTTACATAAATGATTACAGTACTTCGATAACCAGTTACATTCCCAAAAAAGATGTTCTATTGTTTCTTTATTTACATTACAAAAGGTACATGTATGGACATTTTCATGATTAGACTGCATATGTGGAATGTCAGTAACACATGTTGCCTTTTGTTGTTCACCTGAACAGTTTTGTCACATCCACCATCACTAATAAACAATGTCTGGTCTGGTTGTAACAGTAGCATATTTTTTGACATGTACAAAGTAAAGAACTTTGCCAGGCTGGAATGCAAATCATGTTGCACAAGATGCTTTGATTCTGTCAGACACCACGTGTATTTGTTGGACAGGGTTATACTGCTTTTAAGAGTAAGCACTACATTTATAAGGTTGAAAAACCTTTTGAAAACCTGTTGGAATGGTTCTGATGTGACAATTTGTAAAGGATTATTCATCATTTCAATACATACAGGCTGTTTGTCAAATAACACTGCATCACACTATGTGAGAGATGTCACTGTTTCCTAACCACAGAGTGCTTCCAGATATGGCAACCACAGAGATTTTGCTAATAGTCTTTCCATTTTGTGCAAACATACTAAATGGAACAGGTTCATTTCCATGACATAAATCTTGCTGGTGGAACCTTTTTCACAACTGACAGCGAGAAGGTACATAATAATGACAGTTGCTATCCATTGTTATGTTCTTCTTTATCTTTACTATCTTGTTTGCAAAAAATAGAAGTATTTCTCAGCAACAGTCAAAATGTTCTTTATCGTACATGTAAGAAAAAAGAATTCTCCTGGAACAAGACATTGTTTATCAGACCCAAGTGGTTATGGAAGTAACAAAGCTGCTCAGTTAAGGCCAATATGTGTTCTTGGTCTTTCACAAATGCAATCTAATCAAGAGAAGGCCAATTTAAGAACTGAAGCTTTTTGGAGGTGTGCTGACAACTTATTGACGTCGAGTCCTGACACTAAACATCCTCACACTTCTCATCCGCCACCATGCAGAGATACTTGCCAGCACAGTTTATTCCTTAAAAGGACTATCTTCAGTTTACGGTCATTGTAACGTGTTTCAAACTCGTAGAGCCTTTATAACAACTACAATTAAATATTAAATATCTTTCGGGTTTGGAATATCGGGGTCTACATATGCAATGTGTTCCCATTATCCTAATGTTTGTAGTAGCTCACACTTCATGTTACTTCCTAAAAGATCTTGTTTTTTCTGTACGTGGGAGGTAAAATCCAGTTTGGACAACTACAGACCTTAGGATGACCACAAACACATTGTGTTATCCACAAACACTGATGTTCTAAACTACATGTAGAAAACAGGAAAATGTATTTAAAGTTGTAAAAAGGCTGTGTTTATCTACATGTATTAGTCGGAAACAATGACAGTAAACTCAGGACAGTCTCTTTAACAAGTCACGTTGGTAAGCATGCCAGTCTGGTAAAGTTTACCCCTATTCGTGAGATACATGGTCAATTGACATTTTAAATTCCCAGAGAACACTGCTTCTTCCAGTGATTATTGCCTGATATGTGTTACAACAAACTCTTTGTTTGGACATATGCATTGTGTTTAATGGTACGGAATGCTTCTACATAATGACAACTTGAAAGCTTTGTGAACAAAACAGCAATTAGTGTCGAGTATGGCATATTGTTGAGACTCTGTCACAAAAAGGACGATTCCTTTGAACAATCTTCATTGTTAAAATTGTGGGGGAAAAACTACCCCTTACAAAATACAGTTTTCAGCTGCATGTTTCTTGATATCTTTACCAGTTGATGGTATTGTAATTGATGACATATTAGATCCAACATAATCTGAGACTAAGTCATCATGCATAACTAGTGAGTTACAGCCCCTAACTTCTTAACTATTAGTGTTTGTTGCTGAGCAACTTAATACATGTAGTTATTTAGAAGATTGCAAATACCAAGCAAATGGTCATGTATGTTCTGTGACATGCACCTGTGAAGCATCAGCCAAGGATTTGTTATGAAAACTAGCACTCTAACCCATTGACCATGTAGACACAGCAGACTGTAGATAATAAAAGTAATTAAACTGAAGCTGCACTTCTCACTGAACAGACCTAATTTTCACTAAAAGAGATGGCTAGGTTTTGCTGTGCATGTTGGAACTTTTTAGATTCTATAATAGTTGGTCATACACTTGTCATACTTTGGTTATATACTTGTCATACTTTAGTCAGTACTGAATTTATTTTGATTCTAAATCTTTTCTGTATTTTTCATTATCTAACAATTTGAAATTTTAATTCAATAAAATGTTATATCATTCCTAAACTTTGTTGCTTTTGGGTGTCATATTTCTTATGTAATGGTAATTCATAAGTAAATTTAGTTGATATGGTCATTCAGCATATAATAAAAGTTATTTAAGCCTAAAAGAACAATTAAAAATTAATAATTAGACCTGTTCTTTGCATATACTTAGTAATTTTTACTTTTTTGTATTTTTTAATCCAAAATGCGTTTTCCACCCCACATTTGTCAGCTCACTCTAACTTGCCACAATGTCAACATTGGTTTCCTGAATCCTGACCCCAAGACGAACATTTTGATATATCTCAACCTGTGTTGAACTCGGAGTTAGACTATCTTGAAAACTAGAGGACTTTTTTGCTCTCTGCTGCTCCACTAAAACCATCACTTAACCAAATATTAACGCAGCTTATGCTAAATAAGCTTTGCAAAAGTATCAAAATATTCCAAGCGCAAATTAGAATGATGTCCCACAAATGAAGGAGCCAAATGTATTGGGGAAAAGTCATATAATGAATTTAAGCAAACTTTAACTATGTTGACAACATCAGATAGCCAGACGAAAATCGTAATTCTATTGATTCGTATTGTGCACTGTGTGCAAACCAAAATCACTGTGCTTAGCAATGATGGTTTCAGATAATGCCTTTCAATACAATGCTGAAAACTGCTGAACATTCAAATAAGTTTCAGATACAAAAGAAAATCTAAAACAAAGATCAAATTTTTGTGACAAAACATACATGTGTATGAATGTCCTTTTATTGCACATAATATACATATATATATATTTTTTAGAAATTATTCAAATGATAAAGCAACTGATGCTTCTGGTATATAAAAAGTGAATATAATATATACTTCACATATTTATTGCACAAGTTTATTTTGCGCAATAATATATACCACAAGACTGCATAGCGGTCGAGTGGTATGTTCTTTCGCAAAATAAATGAGTGCAATAAATAGGAAGCGAAAACACTGTATGTGAAGTTCTGTATTTATTACATACCTTCTTTTATGTTTTACAAAATCGGTTTTTAATTTAACGTCATAACAACACTTTGTTAAATCTATGATCAAAACTTCTTTCATGGATTTACTTAATGTTAAGAATCATGCTCTGCGGCAGCCTTGTGTAATGTTTCAAATACAATGTGACGTCATTTGTCAATCATATATGATGTCAGTAAATAAAAGGTGCTAACTGCAGTAAAAAGAAAAGGGGAATTCCCCATTTAAAAGTTCTAGTCCATATTACACATATGTGCGATACAAAATAAATTTATCACACGGTTTCAAAATGTCTTTATCACTATAGTAAGATTGAATTGGTATGTAATATATATATATATATATATATATATATATATATATATATATATATATATATATATATATATATATACATATACACATACACATACACACACACACATATATACATACATACATACATACATACATATATATATATACACATACACGTACATACATGTATACACATAGTTTCTTGCTATTTGTCCATTGTCTACTAGAAAGAATGCTTAAGCACAATTTTAAAGTAACTGATCTGTGATATAACACAAAACTTCAACACTGGTAAATTTATTCCAACTTCACCTTAACTCAGGCCCACAGGCAGAGAGGGGTCAGTGGTTTAGTTACATAACATAATTATCATAAAATTTAATAATGAGTGTTGCTCCATATTTACGTCAATGATTGCATAAAAGCACAAGCTTAGGTCATATAAGCTGAAATAAATGTCAAGGACAAGTAAATGCATGATTTGCCTACTGAACAACTATCGTATATCTTCGCCTGTAAGTCGATCTCGGTAGTGTACACAAAATGTGAGCAATACACATTAATTAGCTTCAGATGTGTTGTGCGATTGCTGTTGCTAATTTTACCACGTATATCTTACAATTATATACAATAATATACAATGTACATATTAGGCTCTTAACAAGTTAGCAGTATGCCTATTGTTGCCCGTTAAATTGTGGCATTAATAGTGTACATGTAGACTACAGGGCCCCATTCTATGAAGTAATATTAGTGTTAAGATCATCTAAAATTTGAGGTGATCTTAGTGCTAAGATCGCTTAGTGAAACGGGGCCCAGATGTATATTAAGTGATTATGTATTAAAATAGTCATTATTATTTTCAAAATTAGATTATCATTATCTATAGAGAATACTACATGAGTGGCCGTTAGACACCATTTATCTCACAACGAGTTGTTTTAAAATGTATCTAACGAGCAAAAGCAAGTTTGATACGTTTTTAAACGAGTTGTGAGATAAATGATATCTAACCGACACAAATGTATTATTCTATTTCTTACATATTCTCAAAAACCAGGTTTTGCATCTTTTTTGACTAAAAGTTATTTACAGCCATTGCATTTGTTGCTAACTTGCACGTCACAGACCCATGATTGTCAGGTTAACTATACATCACAATACAATCGATTTCCATCATGTAGTGTTTCATTGGATGTATGGCAGTGGTGACCTGGTCATCACCTAGGAGCAGCCAGTCAAATATCTTCTAGATATACACTATTAATGCCACAATTTAACAGGCAAAAGTGATTCTCAACACAACGGTCTCATATAATTTCGCTGTGCTATGATGGTGCTAGTTGCATGAGCAGGGACAAAGGGGTGTGTAGTGCCTCATCCAGGAACATTCTGGCCGGTTGATTCCACATGTATGTTGCTTTATCCATCGACTGCATCTCATTGTAGTTGATTCTCTTGAATGTCAATGTGTGTTAATCCCTTTGCATTTCTTTTGGTGTTCAGAATATATATAACTATGACAGTACGAGTTTTGAGTATCAAACATCTTTGCTTTTGATAAGACTCCCTGGTCATACACCCCAACCCCCATACTCAATAACTTGATCATAATAGTATGTCTTGGTACTGATTTGATAATGTACAGAACTATGACAGAATAAGTTTTGAGTATCAATCTGCTCTGCTCTTGATGAGACTTCCTTTCACATCCGGCTGGAAACACATCAGTTGGAATCTCATACGGGATTTGAACTTGCTCAGCAATTCGTTACCTACTCTGAAAAGTAATGTCATACTTAAAATTTAACTTAAATAATGTTACAGCGAAACCCAGCAAAACTGGACCCTCAGTAAACTGGAATTCACTCAAAATCGGACGTTTTTCAGTTCATTTTAAAATATCAGTACAGAACTTAACCTCTCTAAACAGGACACTCCTTAAAAGTGGATTTTTACTTGGATTTCCAGTTTAAGAGTGGTTTCACTGTTTATCCATAGTTTTCAAAATAAATGATAACCAAATTCCAGTAAAAACATCCTCTGCAGAAAACATTGTTAATTAATTTTGATAATTGTATGTGTAAACATTCTTTGGAAAATTCTTATTTACGAATAGTCCTATGAATATTACCACATAAATATTTTAGAATACTTAATAAAAGGAGTCGTTGTAAAAGCAGAACCACAATGCTAACTAATTCTATTTTACAAAAGCAGCAACATGAAAAAAGTCTTATTACTTACTGTTGATCATTTGAGCTTAGATTAGGTATGTGTTTGAATGCATCCTCAAAACAAGTGCTAGAAAATAAAATGTACATTATAAACTCAGGCTGAGATCCTCTAAATAAATAAAACAAGAGTACCAGTGAGGTACATGATACGCCCATCAGGAGTTTGATGGAAAACCACATCTATATTAATGAATATATTACGGGTATGTTTCAGTTCTAATTATATGATATTTTTGCAATGGGATGGATGAACAGTTTGTTTTGGACCAACCACCATCTCAAGTTGTTGCTACATGTGACATTTGATGGTCCTGTATGCATCTGTATGCAAGATATGATCTGGACAAGGATTTACTGTTATGTGCAGTAGATTGTGAAAAGTAGATCACAGTGACCTAGTAATAGAATGCGACACACCGCCATCCCAAGTTGTTCCTAGATGTGAATTTGATGGTCTTGTATGCAAGATATGGTCTGGACAAGGATTTACTATTAAATGCAGTAGACCGTGAAAAGTAGGTCACAGTGACCTTGTAATAGTATGCGATACACTGCCATTCCAAGTTGTTCCTAGATGTGAATTTGATGGTCTTGTATGCAAGATATGGTCTGGACAAGGATTTACTATTAAATGCAGTAGACCGTGAAAAGTAGGTCACAGTGACCTTGTAATAGTATGCAACACACTGCCATTCCAAGTTGTTCCTACATGTGAGGTTTGATGGTCCTGTATGCATCTGTATGCAAGATATGGTCCGGTCAAGAAAAAGTTAACAGAAGGACGGACAATGCCATACCATAGATGTTTGTATAATAAGACAAACAGAGAAACATGAAAAACTACTGTGCAATATTTGATTCAGTAGGTCAGCCGACTTTTTATTAATAGAACCTAAATAAGTAATATTTATTGATGTGTATGGTTTCTATGCGAAAGCTCTGTTTCCCAAGACAACTGATTTTGGGTGTTGGGACATATTATTTAAAAGTTTGTTTTGTTTAACGATATCACTAGAGCACATTGATTTATTACTCATCAGCTATTTGATGTCAAACATTTAGTAATTTTGACATATTATCAAAAGAGGAAACCTGCTATATTTTTCCACTAGTAGCAAAGGATCTTTTATATGCACCATCCTACAGACAGGATATCACTTACCACAGCCTTTGATATACCAGTCGTGGTGTACTGGCTAGAAGGAGAAATAGCCTAATGGGCCCACCAGCGAGGATCAATCCTAGACTATACGTGCATCACATGAGCACTTTACCATTGGGCTATCTCCCGTCCTCAACTACAAATCAACTTAAATATTGCTTTACTCAACAAAGATATTTGGGTGAGGCAAGCATGTTTCAGATAGGACAAGTAAAAGGACAGGCATTTTTCCTACTAAGGCAAAAGGCAGTATGTGGTAAATTAACAATTTCAACAAAATAATGTTTTATGACTTCAATCCATCTGATAAACGCCTTATTATACAGTTGAATGGTTTGGTTTGTTTATGTTAATTTGGCAATACTGTTTCCCGGATTCTTATTTAAAATGTCACAATTCATACATTGACTTACTTTGTATCAACTTTCTTTTGTCTTAGCAGGACAAGTGAATACTGGAAGTTAAGATAAGAGTTTTGGGAGTTGTTAAGACAAACAGCTCTTTGTTTCTTCTCACCTTGTTGCGTTTGTCTTGTACAGAGTCACGGCATCTTGGAGAGCACACAAATCTAGGTGAGCCTGGAAGTAAACTGCACTGTTCAAAAATATAGTTGTCTTTTTTCAATTTCTCTTTACATGTATTTTGTTTAAAAATAAATAAATAAAGACCCAGCATCACATATCCTTACATACAGTTTACAAAAACATGTTTTGTTAAGCTTGAGGTTATAAGATAAAGAGATTATTACCCTTGTGTAGTTTGGTATCGTCAGCATCATATATTAGGAATAAAAATAATGCATTATGCCTGCCAGAGACTCGCATAATACAATGTTTATTCCTTGTACATGATAATGACAATATGAAAACACACACTAATATTAACTGTATGTATCATAGTATGCCATACTCCACATCATCCCAGTTCCTAAATGTGGCAGCAGGAGTTCTAAACTGATCACCTGTCTGCAACCTTTGTCAACATTAAATGCTGAGATCCCTTCACACTAATCCAGTAAACACATTTCACTTATGGAACTTTAATGTTTACTGTTAAGACTATTGTACTGTACACTATGTTGTACTCAAATATCATGGATGGATACATATTCCACATACCATAAACAATTTTTATGGAACATAATCCCCCTTTCAAAGTCACCGTGACCTTATTTTACTGGGTTGTATGAAAGGATATTTCTTTTCTCTCTAGCTTTTTAAAAGAACTGGCTCTAACTAGCTTCATTTATTTATGAATTAAAAAAAGAAATATAATTTTGAAAAAATTACATAACTGTTGACAAACACCCTTCTTCCCTTTCCATATCAATTTGAAATGCTTACCATGTCACCCAGTTGCCTAGAGGATAAATTAATTGTTAAATGGCCCCAAACCACTGCTAGGTACACCTGACAGTGCTAAATAAGCTGTAATGGCATTGGCTTATGTCAGATATACTATGTGAAACAAAAGGTGAGTGGAAGTAAGATCTAGTTTCAATCAGTTTACATGTTTACCTGAATAGCACCATTATTGTTAAAACCATCGGAACACTGAATGAGTCGGGTCATCTCATCACAAACCGCTTCAATCACTCTGCCCATCACCCGCGAAACAAACTTCGGAAATATGGAGAATACCTGCAAACCAATAATTGGATTATTTACACACTAGGGGCGGGACGTAACCCAGTGGTAAAATGCTTACCTGGTGTACAGTTAAGTCTGGGATCAATCACTCAAATCGTAATGGACATTATCAGCCATCCTGCTTTATTACTGTAAGTAATTCTGTAAAATCCTTGATTATGTAGACTTTCCCATCTAAGATCACAAAACTGACCAATTACGTAGTCCCAAATAAAATAAAATTATCACTTCTGTATTGGGAGTGGTCATTTTTGCTCGAACGTACCCTACAAATACGCCTAATAATATGCATTTTTTCTTTGGATTTTTTAAAAGAGAAAAATACTATAACTCCATTTCGTTCTATTGATGCAAATTGAAATATATTTAGTTAAATAGTTTATTATACTATCAAGTCATTTATGTTGTTTTACAAGTCAGGTTGATGAAAGCGAAGCGCCTTGTCATAAATTAAAGCGTTTGTTTACACTGTGCATAGAGGAGTTGGACGGAGCTAACATCACTTCGCCCCAAGCTATACCACCAGACATCACAAAAACAAAACAAAATGGCTGCCCCCAGTTAGCAGGAATAATCATGTTTTTTATCAACTCTAAAATTATGTTTGTGTCAGTATGTGTTGGTGGTCCGGGTATGCATCTTTCCAACATATAAGGCTCTTGTTTGAGTCGACTGTCCCTTTAAACAAAACAACAACAAAACAAGCCAAACCCTACATGACACCTGCATCGTTTGATGGTAGGGTATGTAAAGTCATAATTAAAATTTGGGGAACACAAACCTGAAACTGTATTAGTATTATGATGTCAAATTACTATATACAAACAACAGGCAGGGTAAACATCAAAATGTTGCCATGTGAAGGAAGGAATGTTTTATTTAACCTTGCACAACATATTTTAACTTGGGTTATTTGCTGTTGTACAGATTAAAAAAAAAAAATCAATTTGATAAAATATTACCTCCAAATGCAGTCCGAAAAAGGGCATAGGACATGAAAATTACTGCCACTGTCAACATTTGACTATTATTACATATGGCAGTTGTGATCACACCTGTCCGGTGTACTGTACTGTAGTGCTGGGTGTAGTATATCATATTATTATAACTTACCTCAGCATGAACTTCTATCATGCCCATCAACATTTCTTTTAGATAACTGCGAACATCTGGAAACAGATACATATGCACCGTTAAATTACTCATGAATCAATGCATTCAACAGAATATGAAACTGCCTCATAATGCAGCATAAGTATAAACATAACTTATATTTCACCTCCTGATAATACCAGTCAAATCTGCCTACATAATTTATTTTATTACCTCATATATATTCTATACGACTTTCAATTGGTTAATGTTATGTCACATGTGATTCCATTTGATATCATATTGCACTGCTCTGTGGTTTTGCGAACCAATAAATATAAAGAACTTCACATACGTTGTTTTTTTTGCGGAAGATTATATACCATGAGCATAGCGGTCGAGTGGGATGTTTTTTCGTAAAATAAACAAGTGCAATAAATAGGAAGCCAAAACAACATATGTGAAGTTCTGTATTTATTACATACTTTCTTTTATGTTTTACAAAAACGGTTTTTAATTTAACGTCATAACAACACTTTGTTAAATCTATGATCAAAACTCCTTTCATGGATTTATTTAACATTGATAATCAAACTCCTTGTGTAATGTTTCAAATACGATGTGACATCATTTGTAAATCATATATGACGTCAGTAAATAAAAGGTGCTAACTGCAGTAAAAAGAAAAAGGGAATTCCCCATTTAAAAGTTCCGGTCCAGATCGCACGTATATGCGATACAAAATAAATTTATCACACGGTTTCAAAAAGTCTTTATCACTGTAGTAGGATTGAATAGGTATGTAATAAATCATGATACTGCATTATTTCTGGTGTAAAACAGAGAATCCCCTTAGCATGGACCAATAAGCGTTGTCGGTTTGATCGAAAGAACAGACAATGTGTGTGTTGGAGGTTGCTTATAAAAGACCCCGTGCTGTTAAATAAAAGAAAACCATTCAAGAGTAGGGGGTGTTAAAATATGGGGGGCCAGAATTTTGTATTATGTAATTGCCTTAACTTAAGATCCTCAAAGAAGGCAAGCCATCATGGTTGTTCACTAGACTGGTTTTGGCGCATAACGTTATATGCATGTTACTGACCTGTGGGTTGTTTAGACTTCTTCCAGTCAAATCCACCACGGTACATGTTTGTTTCTATACAGCCAACTATCGGGTCAGACTTCTGCTCGATGTAGGCATCAAATAATTTGTTGTCAAGGTCACGATACGTCACTTCAACAGTCTACAAAGAAATTATTAACAGAGAAATTAAAATACAGAAAAAAACTAAATCTGGAAAAAGACAACTTATAAGATCTTGAAAAGAAAAGGCTTTCCTTGAGCTTTTTATCACAGTACAAGTACATGAACTATTTTATCACAGTACAAGTACATGAACTATTTTATCACAGTACAAGTACATGAACTATTTTATCACAGTACAAGTACATGAACTATTTTCAGTTAGTGCTTCACAATTCAGGAACTAGGTCAAACTGCATGATGTCAAATTAATAACAAGTTGTTGTTTTTCTTTTGATCAGTTTATTTCAATTTAATACTTGGTAAGTTGACTTCACAAAAATTGTTGTGTCACATTTATACATTTGGCTTTTTGTAAGTTTTATGTCACTAACATTCTATGGTTTACATTATTTGACACATTATTCAATGACTGAAATTTATTTGAACTAAAATTATTATAAATTATACTCCTTTGCTTTAGCATGTAGTTGCCACATCATTGTAAATAAATAAATACACTGCCCCAACCAACTCTTAAGATTATTCACTGTCACACCACCTCACACCAAGCAGAAAGACAACATAATATATTACTGGCCCTTTCAGTTGCTAGCATCTTCAAACATCTAAATTGTACTAAATGTACCTTAGAAGATTTCTGCATCTCAACGTATCCGTGCTTGTTGAGGTTTTCAATCATTCGAGGGATCACTTTCTCTATTGTGTGGCTGCAGTTGCTCAACATTATCACCAGCCGCTTATCCTGCAAACAGTCAAATCATATTTTTTTTACGTGCACAGACGTGAACCATTATTAAAGTATACATTCTGACTAACTGACTTTGTTGAGTATTTATTGTTTGAACCATTTGATCAAAGTTAATTAAATAAAGAGACTGTCCTGAGTTTGTTGCCAATGTAAACTGTTTACAACTATCAAATCCTTTTTTCAGGACTAAAATTACATATTAAAGATATTTTCCTGTTTAGAACATAAGTATCTGTATAAACAAGGTGTTTGTTGTCGTCCTAATGTTTGTAGTAGCCCAAACCAGATTTCAGCTTCCAATAATTTCAAATGTACAAGAAAAAAAAATCAACAATGACTGCTACAAAAGTTAACACATGACTGGAAATACTACAGATATGAAGACACTGGTATTCTAAACAAGAAAATATATTATGTAATTGTAGTTGCCAAAAGGGCTGTGTTAGTGAGAAACATCTTACAATAGTTACAGACTTAGGAGTCCCTTTAAGTAAAACTGAGTATAATACAGATTTCCTTTCCTTCTATATCCCATTCCAGACTGTACTAAAAGTATTTTTTATTAATAATTTCAGGCTAACTTGAGATAAAAACTTGCAAAAACATTGGCACTGATATAAATAAAACTAATGGGTAGAAAATAAACCAAACTGTTAAAGTTAAAGTTTGTTTTGCATAACGACACCACTAGAGCTCAATGATTTATAAATCATTAGCTATTAGATTTAACATTTGGCAGGTCTGACATATAGTCCATTAGCAGCAAGGGATCTTTTATAAGTACTTTAATACAGACAGGACAGCACATGTAATGGCCTTCGATATTCCTGTCATGGTGCACTGGTTGGGATTAGATCCTTTGACGAAAGCACCTTAGGCGAGCGCTCTATCGACAGAGCTAGATCCTACCCTTCATAAAAGCAAACAAAACAAGCAATCTTGTTTTATTTAACACTTACCAGGGATGGAATGGGGTCCTCAAACAGTTCCTCTTCAGAACTCCGCCCAAAGATTTTGCTGTAAAATAAAAGAAAAAAGAAATTGAAAACTTGGATCATTTCTCTTTGCATGAATATTTAACATTTCCCTCTACTTCAACATACTGATCCGAATATTCCAACAGCCAATGAAATTGCTCAAATCTTCCAATAAGTTCTGTGCTTCCTGCTCTGGTCGCTTTAATGATTCAGATGTCTTTTCTTTTGCTCTCACTTTTCCACAACAACATGGTTTTAGTGTTGGTTTGGTCATGTTTTGGGGGTTTTTTTTTTATGGACTGTTTTTATCAGTGTACTTTTTAATATCTTGTTATTATTTTCATTTTATTGACTGTTTGGATGTTCGAACCAATCAACTGGAGTGTAAAATGGACTTATACTTAAAACTAGGTGTTTGTAAAAAAGAGAGAGAGAGAGAGAGAGAGAGAGAGAGAGAGAGAGAGAGAGAGAGAGAGAGAGAGAGAGAGAGAGAAGAACATAAAGAGATATAAGAACAGAGAGAGAGCGAGAGAGAGAGAGAGAGAGAGAGAGAACATAAAGAGATATAAGGAGAGAGAGAGAGAGAGAGAGACAGACAGAGAGAAGAACATAAAGAGAAATAAGAGCAGAGAGAAAGAAAGAGAGAGAAAGAAAGAGAGAGAGAGAGAGAGAGAGAGAGAGAGAGAGAGAGAGAGAGAGAGAGAGAGAGAGAGCATAAAGAGATATAAGAACATAGAGAGAGAGAATAATAGTAAAAGAGAAAATATAACTCAATGAGTAACAAAACAATTCATGACTGCTCATCTACTACCAAAAATGCATTAATGATGTTTATTGTGAAAAAGGTTTACTGTAATTGTGAATTATTTTTAACATTGCAAGTTTTCAAGCTTCCGAAATCTGTAAGGACAATAGTATTGTTCAAGTTGCACTCATGCAAGTCTGCTTTTGCGTAACTAATTTTATGGGGGGTTTAGTTTAGGACATCATATAGATGGTTATAAGGTTTAAATAAAATGAAATCGGTTACCTGTAATTGTTTTGGCATAGTTAATGAAAACGTTCAATTATTAGAGGCCTGTTTGCAAAACTATTTGTCAAACTTTACTTAAAAGTTGTAAATACATATTTTTTTAATAAACTACACACAAAAAATCTCTAGAATTATTTCTATTAAAACCCTTGTTTAGCTGGTTATAAAATAAAAACACATAAAAGACTAAATTTATTTTAAAATCACCAACACATTTTTCAGAAACCTTTTTTTTTTTTTACACTCAACTCCAAAGTTGCAAAAGTAATTCTGAAGTCATTTGGTTATTATAGTTATGAAAAAGCCTACACCATGATGAACTTTTATAGCTATATTTTAGGGGGAATCAATAGTTAACTACGTATTTAAAAAATACATAATACAAGACAATTTATTTACTGTGATGATTCCATCTTGGGGAGAGGTGGGTTAAACGCTAGCTGTTCCATACAAGTAGAAAATGACTGAAGTAACTGAGTACACAACATTGTTGCCTCCTTCTGAATCGGACGCTGACTGAAAATCTGAAAAACAAAGTCATATATACCCGGTAAGAATATTGAAAATGTTGACATTCAAACATAATTTGTCTTCACATGCTTTTTCTTAGTTGATAGAATTGGTCAAAATTACCCTCTTGGCCTGTGCCATAAAGAAACCTTCCTTAGCTAACTTTTGCCTCTGAAACAAATAAAAATTAAATATGTTGGGCGAGTTTCAATGATTTAAAATGTTAATGTGGCAAAATATGGATTGAAACTAGGGGATTCCTTTGGGTAGCCAATTAGTCCAGGGTCACTTGTCAACATATAATCTCAGGTGGGAATTTAATGAAGAAAGCAGACATTCTGAAGCTTAGGCCTTGGAGATTTTAAAAATGTTTGGTGCCATTTTTTTCTGACAGCATCAAGGTCGCATGTCAAGGTTAAAGGTAATGAATTGTTAAAGGAGACTGGACACCAAAACCATATATACGGCGTAATGAATTGTTTGCCATCATAAACCACAACACGCAACTACCGCGCTCCCCCTATTGACCAAGTTAAGCGTGCCAGTCTTGGTTGGGGTTTTTTTTCGCCAATTTCCGATGTTTGCCGGAAACTGTACAATTGATGAGCTAGACCCGTGACGTCATCGATGAGAGGAATACTGAAGAAACTACCAAGCAGTATGGACGAACTTAGCGATTCGAGTGACGAAGAATTGTGTCCAGCTTGTGCTAATGGCATCAAACTGTATCAGTTTGAACCACTTATCAGAGACTTTGTCCCTAATCCTGGAATTGTCTTAGACGAAAATTCGGATGAATCAACTGTCGACAAAGACGAGGAAGCCGCACGGTCATAGACTAGCATACAAGCATTTTTTTAAACAATTTTTTATGACATTTTTAATGTAAACTGAAGCAAATGGACCTAATTAGAAGAAAAGCACACAAAATGTAATAATATTTCATCATAAATCTTGTTCAGCATAGATGTAAATACGACATGTCAGTGGATATTCCAGAGGCCGATTTCGCAAATTTGCAAAAAGCGCCCCCTCCTCACCAAAGCAAAATATAATAATTTAACAAAAAACTTTGTTCTCTTTAACTAGTTACCCTAGTTTTAATGTGTTTGGTTAAACCGTGTACTTTTAATTATTAAGAAAATGTGTTACCAGTCTGCCGAAACTGTCCACAGCCTGGTACAGAAACACAGAAATGTTGGAAAATATTATACTGTTGCCACATACTGACAATCACTTTACAACTAATATGTCTTATCAACAATATTATTGTGTAGTCTTTGCATTTATTAATATAAAATACAACAGGCCCGTAGGAACTGGGGAGGGGCGGGCCTAGGGGCTTGTTCTCCATCACACACTCTAGGATGAAAATGTATGTTTTAAATTTTCACTACTTTGCATAAATAAAGATGATATAAAGATAAAAATCTAGTTTGTATCCTTCACTAGAGACTGTATCCCCCCCCCCCCCCCCCCCCCCCCCCACACACACTTCAAATATCGTTCCTACAGGCCTATACAAATGTAGATAATATGTAAAGGGTGAAGTTAGGAACCAGTTCCTTTTATCTTTAGGATTTTGTAATCATGATTTCAAACCAACTGTTTCAGGTAGTTTGCTCCACATACTGACATAAAAAACACATTTGTTATATATTGGAATAAAAAAAAAAAAAAATTACAATATATTCAGTGTTATTTTCTTTAATCATTCATGGAAGAAGAAGGAAGTCCTGATGAAAATATATTACAGGTCAAATATATTACAGGTAAAACAAAATAATATATGATGCTTATTCCATGTGGTAACTATTGTTAATTTTGCTTCAAATTGCTAGATGCCAAAAGTGATTAATTATATTATTTTATGAGGTTAACAAACCAACTAGATCAAGAGACGTTAGTATGGAGTCGTTATGGGCCGTCAGTGAAAATTAATTTGGTAATTATAGGTAAATAAATGTGAAGTTTAAATATTCGTATGTGAACAAATTGCAATACCTTTATTTAATGTATATCTTAAGTACATACTTGTTTTAATTTTCACATTGTAAATGTACCATAACCTGCTGTATTTAGTTGGTGTAAAGCCCATTCGATGACAATAATGCGTCCATGTTTTAAAACAACTTTCAGGTGTTTTTTTGGAAATCGAAACCATGATGTTGGCCGTTTCTTGGGATGCATTGCTGTTACTGTTGCAGTTAAACACTGCGCAGTTAACCATCATATAATTACGTCGACAGTATATAATAACACTAATTATCTTGTAAATTAAATTTCCGATAAACTTAGAGACAAAAAAAAAAAGACGACTAAAAGGCACAACCAAAGAATCAACACGTGTACCGGTATTGCTTGGTAACTCTCACCGATGACGTATTGCCTCGCTTTCGTTCAGATCTATGCATAATCCCGCCCACTTCTGTTTTTACCCCAAACCTAAGACGCGCAGCTGACCGGTGCCTCGCAGCGTGCCGGGCGTTAGAGTAATGCGGTCTTTGACGCTAACTTAATCCATTACACACTACATGTCTTTTGGTGTCCGGTCTCCTTTAAATACAGCTTCAGAGGTTTGATAACGGAATCAATCCAACAAACACATGTACATATTGAGTTAAATTAATAATACATAATGTATTTAGGTCTACCCTAACATATTTACATATATCCATTTTTCCCTGACAACTTCAAGGTCACATTTCAGGGTCAACGGTCAATAATTGTAAAATACAGCTTCAGAGGTTTGATAACATAATCAATAAAAAAAAAACATGTACATATTGAGTGAAATTAATAATGCAAATATAATCTATTTACGTTTATACAAACTTCAATGTCAGGGTCAAAGGTCAAGAAATGTTAAATACAGCTTCATAGGTTTGATAACGCAATTAATCCTAGAAAAACATGTACATATTGACTGAACTAGCTGTGGCACTCGCCAAATTTATCAGTTGCAAATTTTAAAATAACTTTCCGAATTTTATTTTTATTTGTCAAAATAATTAAGTGTAATAATTGATATTGTTAGAAAAAAAAAAAAAAATGGGTTTCTGCAATTTCTTTTCATTGTTTGATGACATTTTCTGCTCATCCACTGCTAATCCTGACTTAAGGCAGAATGTATTTACTTCTATCCTAACATGTACATATATCCATCCATTTACCCCGACAATGTTATGGTCACATTTCAAGGTCAAAGGTCAAGAATTGTTAAATACAGCTTTAGAGGTTTGATAATGGAATCAATCGAAGAAAAACATGTGAACTTAAAAATTCATAATGTATTTACTTCTATCCTACCATATTTACAGTGATACAAGTGGTTTGTAGTAATTTGGTAGCAATATAATATCTATCAAGTAACATCTGACCGGTTCAAAGTTTGAAGTGTCCTTAACTTTAAATAAAAGATTAAATACTAGCTACCATGACTATTATTGATGATACATTAAGGGTGACAATCATTATGCGTAATTAGGATCAGCAAATACACATCCTTTATATTCAAAATTAGCAGCATCTTCACACTCACCCCTTTTTGTGATTTATTTATATTAAAGGTGTTAATGTTGATTAAAAAGTTGCATGTCATATTTGATTTGGTGGGTTACACCTAAATGTATAGCACATATATATTCACTATATATTAGCAAAACAAACTGTTTTGTGCCATTCAATGTAATTAAACTATACTAATTGCTTACTTAGCTCACTCAGCTATTCCAGTTCACAGACACCTTGACCGTAGCATTCACACTTATCCACAGATAAGCATTGGGTTTTAACAGTAAGTACTGATAAAAAGAAGTTTTGGCCTATATCTCATTAAATTAATATAATTAAAGTTACATTCCATCTATACCCTTTGCGGCAATCTGTTTAGTTGAAAAGAGCTTGTGTTTATATCGATGAACCAAAAACAGTTATATCATGGTCCATGCCTTTTCCATCCCTAAGTGGAGTCATATAAACAGTAATTGTGGTCAATTCTTAAATGAATATTATCGGTTGGCTTGTTATAGATAAAAAAATCTTAAATACTTATGATGATAAATGTTGGCTACCTGGAAATGTTCTAAGTAACATTAATTTATTTTATATTAAAATAGCATGTGCTCTAATTAGTTTAGTGTTTTGAATCTTCATTAACAAAATTTAATTAAGATATAAGATTGAAAGCATTCTTTAATTATGACCGGCCTCGGTGGCGTCGTGGCAGGCCATCGGTCTACAGGCTGGTAGGTACTGGGTTCGGATCCCAGTCGAGGCATGGGATTTTTAATCCAGATACCAACTCGAAACCCTGAGTGAGTGCTCCGCAAGGCTCAATGGGTAGGTGTAAACCACTTGCACTGACCAGTGATCCATAACTTGTTCAACAAAGGCCATGGTTTGTGCTATCCTGCCTGTGGGAAGCGCAAATAAAAGATCCCTTGCTGCTAATCGGAAGAGTAGCCCATGTAGTGGCGACAGCGGGTTTCCTCTCAAAATCTGTGTGGTCCTTAACCATATGTCTGACGCCATATAACCGTAAATAAAATGTGTTGAGTGCGTCGTTAAATAAAACATTTCTTTCTTTCTTTCTTTTCTTTAATTATATAAAGACCATGATTTGTATTGCCATTTTAGCATATCATTAAGTTGACAAATTATATCTTATGGAAATCTTAATTTTAAATACTAGCTACCATGACCATGACCAAACCCCCATTATGAAGAGCATTACATGGCTCTGTGTAACACTTACTTTCCCTCTGTTGTTAGAGTTTGTAACTATAAACTTGTTTAACACAGATCTGGATCAGTTGGATTAGTTTTTTCAAAAGTACCCTTATAGTTCTCTGTTTTTGTTGTTTCTTGCATAATATATTGTGGTATTTTTGTGAAAAGACAGATTAGGTTGGTGTCACAAGCTTGGTCAAATAAATAGATAGTATTAGATTTTGTTTTCAAGTCCAAAATGTTTGCATATTTATCTAAATGTGTTAATTTCAGTTTCAGTGTGTCTTTCCAGTAGATGCAGATTGTGATGAAGACTCTTAATCATGTACAACCCTCATACTATAAAATGCATCATTTGCATTAAATGCCAGCCAGTGCTCTACATTTGGTATAACAAAGGCTGTGGTATGTGCTGTCTTGTCTGTGGGATGATGCATATAACAGATCCATTGCTGCTAATCGAAAGTAGTAGTGCACTGCATGACAGCAGAATATTTCCTTTCTTATTATTTGTGTGGTCCTTAATCATATGTCTGATGCCATATAACAGTAAATAAAGTGTGTCAAGTGCATCATTAAATAAAACATTTCCTTCCTTCATAATAACTGGAAAGAACATTAAGACTATTAAAATTATCATTATGACTAAAGATACACCCAAGTTTCTTCCAATATTGTACACCTAATATCTATACATATAGGTATTGTACACCTAATATCTATACATATAGGTACTTGTAATGTGTTTTACAGCTTGTATGGAAAGAATGTGTAACTGTTGCTCCACAGCAAACTTGTATTCTAGCCTAGAAGTTCATTACTCTATATTTTCTTCCCATTTGTTTTGTGTGCATACAGATTTGTATTACCACATACTCTTCCTCATGATCACTGACTGTCTGTAACATAATTTTGTGGAATAACATCTTCTAAAGTCTATCTCTGACAAATTAAATATAACTGAAAATTAGTCCATAGGACCCTCATCCCGAATTAATATTATAACCTCCACATTCCGATATTACTTCATGGGTAGGGATAAGGTTATCTTTGACTTCAAGAGTTTAAAACATTGAGCTGAGTGAACATACATGTAGATGCGCCGTCCGCAACGTTTCTCTCAGCCCTCTTTACTTACCTGCATTTACGTTCTGGTTTCTGTGGGAAAATGGTAGTAGAGATGAGGTGGTAGAAAAGGCATCTGTTTAGACGATATTTTATTATTATCAAACTTTTAGAATTGTATAAATTAATACAGGTTATGTCTTGTATCTGCTCAAAAGACAGTGATCATGTTTAGACAATTTAATTCATATAAGTAGTGTTGTTGTGTTCTAAAATCAAAGTCACACTGGGTTCAGAATTCTTGTCCTCACAAATATCGTCGCGTGAGAGCCAGGAGGATATAAGTGCATACAAATTAATGAAGGAAAAGTGTTTTTCTTGACCAGTAGTTAAGATGTTGAATTTGTTTTAATAACAATGAAAGCTGAACATATTTATTATTACTTTGTATATTTGTGGTATTATAGCATATTAGGGGTTTTAGTTATTTGCTTAAATAGTTGCAGTTACGACAATTATTCATGATTAAATTAAATGCGTCATTTACGACCAACAGTATATCAAGTAAATTTGAATATTTATTCTGAAAGAACCATCACTTCTAAAACATTTCAGTTTTGCAAATCACATATTTATTTTAAAAAAGGAGAAAGCTTGTAAATAGAAAATATTTAGAAGCAAACATTCAAAAAGGAATACAAGTAGAAGTAAGTATTAATAAAATCACTACTTGAACAAAATATTACGTGAAAAAAGTTATTTTACTTTTGTTAATAATACAATAAATAAAATCAGCAACTGAAGAAAATAATAATGTGAAAAAACTACTCGACTCGTGAAATCCTTGTTTTCTTTGACCCACCCCTGATTTTGTGTGACCTTATCTGGTGCAGGGTTTCTGCCAGAGGGTAAAATGGGTATTGTGCCACACCCAAATATTTTTTTAAATCAACTTTTTGACAAAATTAATTACTCTTATCATTAATGTATGATTTTCTTAATCCTAACACTAAACGTAACCCATTTTATTTCTGAGGGAGGACCCCCCCCCCCCCCCCATACCCGTTGACTGTGGTTGCATTATTCCATAGAGCCATACCCCAAAATGTCTTTCTGGCAGAAACACTGAGGTGGTAGTGCTCCATGTTTATTGTTTGATGATGGTGCATCAAAATCAGACAACTTGTCCATACAAAACCTCTTTTTTTTAGGCAAGTATGTGTTCCTGATGAGTCATCAGAAAAGCTGATGGCATGTTGTGTGCAGTGTTCTTTCTGTGTTCTTTGCGCCATGGGAATCCTTTTGCTGATAGTTCCTGGTTCTGCTGCCTCAGGGTGTACTTCACTAGTTTCAAGAATACCTGGTTTATCAGTTAGTGCAACAGAAAAACCAGAATAGTTAAGCAAACTGAAACTTGTATCCTTTAATGAAGAAACTATGTTTAGCAGCTTATTGGTTTAGGATACACTGGGTTCAAGTGAAGCTCATTCAAACGATATAGGGTTTACATTTCCAATGAGGGTGTGTACTGAATATCAAATCCAGAAGTAGTGAGCACTATACCATGTCCACCTGTTGAGTATGCAGGATTCTCTCCAGATTATATTGTGTAAAAAGTAACCCCTACAGCTTCTGCTGTGCATTGGGTGTACTCTCCAGGTTCTGTTGTGTGTTCAGTGCACATTCCTGGTTTTGTTGTGTATTTGGTGATCTCTCCAGGTTCTGTTGTGTGTCCAGTGATCTCTCCAGGCTATAATGTGTGTTCAGTGATCTCTCCAGGTTCCGTTGTGTGTTCGGTGATTTCTCCAAGTTCTGTTATGTGTTCAGTGATCTCTCCAGGTTATGATGTATGTCCAGTGATCTCTCCAGGTTCTGTTGTGTGTCCATTGATCTCTCCTAAGGTCTATTGTGTGTTCAGTGATCTCTCCAGCTTCTGTTACGAGTCCAGTGATCTGTTCAGGTTCTGTTGTGTGTCCATTGATCTTTCCCAAGGTCTATTGTGTGTTCAGTGATCTCTCCAGGTTCTGTTGTGAGTCCATTGATCTCTCCAGGTTCTGTTGTGTGTCAATTGATCTCTCCAGGTTCTGTTGTGTGTTGGGTGTACTCTCCGTGTTCTGTTGTGTGTTCAGTGCACACTCCTGGTTTTGTTGTGTATTTGTTGATCTCTCCGGGTTCTGTTGTGTGTCCAGTGATCTCTCCAGGTTATATTGTGTGTTCAATGATCTCTCCAAGTTCTATTGTGTGTTCAGTGATCTCTCCAGGTTATGATGTATGTTCAATGATCTCTCCAGGTTCTGTTGTGTGTTCAGTGATCTCTCCAGGTTTTGTGTGTTCGGTGATCTCTCCAGGTTCTGTTTGAGTATAGTATCTTTCCAGGTTCTGTTGTGTTCAGTGATCTCCAGGTTCTATTGTGTTCAGTGATCTCTTCAGCTTCTACTGTGTTCAGAGATCTCTTCAGCTTCTACTGTGTTCAGAGATCTCTTCAGCTTCTATTGTGTTCAGAGATCTCTTCAGCTTCTACTGTGTTCAGAGATCTCTCCAGGTTATGTATGATGTGTGTTCAGTGATATCACCAAACTATGTTATGTGCAGTGTTCTCTCTGTATTTTATTGAGTGTTAAGTGATCAATCCTCCGGTTTCTGTTGTGTGTGCTAAATTATTTTCTGCATCTGTTGTGAGTGATATGTCATGTACAAGTCTTGTGTGTGCTACGTCATGATCATGGTATGTTGTATGAGTGTTCTGTCATGTTCTTCTTCGGGTGCTGTTGTGTGTTCAGGTTCAGTTGTGCATGCCACGTCATGTTCAGGTTTTGTTGTGAGTTCTCTATTATGTTCAGGTTCTGTTGTGAGTACTATGTCATGTTCAGGTTCTGTTGCAAGTGACTGGATAAAGTCTGTGGTATGTGCTGTCCTGTCTGTGGGGAAAATGCATATAAAAGATACCTTGCTGCATTATAAAAAATGTAGGTTTCCTCTGATGACTTGAGTCATAATTACCAAATATTTCACATCCAATAGCCAATGATTAATTAATCAATGTGCTCTAGTGGTGTTGTTAAAAAAAAAAAAAAAAAAAAAGTGTCGCAAGTGCTATGTCACGTTCATTTTCTATGGTGATTATTTTCTCATGCTCAGCTTTTTGCTATGCTATGTTCAGGTCTTGATGTTCAGGTCCTGTTGTGTGTACTATGTTATGTTCATGTCCTGTTGTGTGTGCTGTCGTGTTCAGCTTATGTTGTGTGAGCTATGTCACGTTCAGCTTCTGTTGTGCGTGCTATGTGTGCTAATATTTTGGTGTGTGTGTTGTGTCATGTTCACATTAAACATTCTGTTGCAAATATTTGTTAACTGTTAAGTTAATCAAAATTCATAGATCTTGCTATTGTTTATGTTGAGGGCAATTTCACTTTATTCGCCTTTTAACCTTACATCTGATTACACTGTTTTTTGTTACTGGACTTTGTCCTAGATAATGTACAATTGCATTTATATGTGCAATGTTGTTAATCCATAATGCCTACATGTAGGGCAATCCTGTAGATCTTCAAAGGCAGCTGAAAGACTGAACTTGATTACCGTAACATATAATTAAATACATCCAAAATCAGTGTAATTATGCTTGCACTTTGGTCGTATATGCCACATACAACATTATTATGAATTAAAATTGTATCTACAAATACAAATTACATGTTGGAAACTTTGCTTCAAACAATTCAAAATAGGTATTTGTTTTTCAAGAAAATTCACTAAAGCATGTTCATTATTATAATTATGGTGCACATAAAATAGCAAACCATACAAACATTAATGTTACTGCAATTCCTATTTATTTATACAGACACGATTCTTGTCTGTTGCCAAATGGTTCGTTGCATTCAGTATAAATTTTTTCATAATAGACCGAGCTCTCACAATGACAATAAAGCACATAATGTATTAAGTGACATAATGTATGCTTTATTGTACTTCGCACTTGTAATTTCTATCACATACTGATAACAAAAGAATATATATGGGTTGTATTTGGCACATACGACCTATGTCAGACATAATTATATAACAAACTGTATTTAAGAAGGGTGTATCTACCATATACGACCAGTCATGTTGACATAATAGACAGCAAGCAAATCGGAGGAAAGTCGTATGTATCAGTTACGTCTATTTTCGTTCAAACTGGTATCTGTGATTCACTTACGACCATTTAAATCCTTCTGTATAAGCGATGCTATTAGGGACACAGCTACGATTTTTTGCGACAATATGTAATCGGGGATGGTGATTCCGAATATGCAAAAAAGATGTTTTAGGTCGTATCTGCCACTTATGACCTTTTAGCTCTCACGTGACGATATAATGCTACAGGCTATTTCTGTAATGAAATTACGAATATTTGGATGTGTTGCTCTTATGATCATTAACTGGCAAACCTAGATGTGTGCATATAAGCAAACATGAAAATATAGCGTATTTTAGAGCATGACTTTAACATGACCTTGAAACTCAATCAAATTAAATGTCACCTTTGTAATTTATAATACTATGGTTAAAGTCTTATTATTTAAAATACAATATATACACCAGTCACAACCACAATTCCTCAAAATACGATAAAACTGTAAATATATGAACATATACTGGTATGCAAAATACAGCGTTTTTAGTGCTATGACTTTGACCTTGAGATATGACCTTGAAAATATTAGGAAAAAAATGGCACCAAAGCTTTCAGAATGCTACTGTAATAAGCTTTAAAATGATATATATTGCCAATTTTCTTCATTAAATTCCCATGGAATTACAACTGACCCTGGACTAAATCCTGCCGGCAGTGGCTCATGAAGAAATAACATTGGACAGCGTTTCTTGCTGACGGTGTACACATAGTTAAATCTTCTCTCATTCATGTACCTTTTTTTTTCTTCTTCTTTATTCAGACTTTTGTAATGTCTCTTATTGTGCATGCTATATGGACATATTTACACTTTTTTCTTTCATCATTTCCTAATTGTTAAAACAGAATTTATTTTCAATTGGTTTGTCACATTACACCCTCCAATTGTAATATATCTATTGAAAGGAAAAGAAAGAAATGTTTGTTTAAGAATATTTTAAACTATTTAATGTGTAACAAAATGCTTGTTTGAACACTTGGTCTAGAGAGAAAACCTGTTGAGACTACTCTACAAATAAAACAGGACAGTACACACCATGGCCTTTGATGAGTAAAACTGAGCTCAAAAAGATCCTTTGCTCATCCCACCTCAAGTTCTTACAGTAGATATATGGAGGGGTGGTATACCCCTCCATATATCTACTGTAAGACAACAATAATGTTGTTTATTACCTCAGGTTCTCCAGCTTTGTTAAGTACGACCACCTCATGGAGATGTTGAATAGTCTCACTGACAATGTTCTCAAACAGAGCAGGCTGAAATAAAAAGATATATATATAATTTATATATATTTAATCTGCAGTGCTTAATCTACCATTCATCAAATATGAGCTGAATTGAATTTGACAAATGCATTTAAGGATTGTCTGTTATTCCTTTTACGTTCACTGGGGTATGAAGAAGAAAAGAATCCACAAACTATGTGAATCGACAAAGTTTGCAGATGATTTTTTTGGTTCATACTCAGATGAACATAAAAGAAATAACAGACGATACTTATAATTAAATTTCAAACATACTTACTAATAATAACAATATAAGTTTGTATTTTATTTTGATTTATTTTTTGGTTCTTCAACAAAAATGCTCAGTAAGACAAAGTACCAATATAAAGTGACTTCATCAGATATGATGTTCCCTGACAACATAGTTTTTACATTCATCAAGAAATGCACAAACTCTTGTTGCTATGGCTGGACCAATGGGATGACGTTCAATTGTAATGAATGTAAAGGAAATTAATTATTTTATAATAAATTCACGATAAACATTATTTTTTTTAATTAGGATTTTTAATGATAAGTTTATTCTGGGGTTTTTTTGTAACGACACTACTAGAGCACATTGATTTACCATGTCAAATGAAAACTACTGCCAACATATAGAGTCGAAGTGATCACTGATCATTTATTTTACTTTTTACGACAAAATAAATGACAGGTTATATATAAACAGCTGTTTAGGAAGGTTACACAGGACACTAAGGGATAAAGTAACGTTTGTTTTATTTAACGACGCCAATAGAGCACATTGGTTTTTTATTTTATCATCGGCTATTGGACGTCAAACATATGGTCATTCTGACACTGTTTTTTAGAGGAAACCCGCTGTCACCACATAGGCTACTCTTTTACGACAGGCAGCAAGGGATCTTTTATTTGTGCTTCCCACAGGCAGGATAGCACAAACCATGGCCTTTGTTGAAGCAGTTATGGATCACTGGTCGGTGCAAGTGGTTTACACCTACCCATTGAGCCTTGCAGAGCACTCACTCAGGGTTTGGAGTCGGTATCTGGATTAAAACTCCCATACCTCGACTGGGATCCGAACCCAGTACCTACCAGCCTGTAGACCGATCGCCTAATCACGACGCCACGGTTGACTAAGGGATAAATGTCTGTTGTAACTTCAGCCCATTAGACTTAATACAAAAATATTTCACAATACTGATATTGTTACTATATTAAAAAACATACTAGCTGTGTTGTTCCTCCATTTTCATCATCAGTTTCAACCATCCAAGTCTCTTTGGTGTGCAGAGACTTTGCATCTGAAAGAAAATACAATAACAATTCTAAATGATTTAACCAGGGGTGAGGTAGTGGTAGAGACAATACTGGGGAAAACTGGTTTGAAGAGTGCAGGAACAAAAAATAGAAAGAAAGAAATTTTTTAAAAATAAATTGGTCCTTAATATATCTTGTTACGTCGAGGGGTTGAAATTGGCTAAAATTTCTGCCGGACCAAATCAAAACCTGCAGGACTAAACATGATCATAGAGTATAAACGCAAAACAATTGTCAGTCTGACAGAATGGAAAGCAAAAAGATCTTCCAGCCCATGGTGATGTTAATCAGCGAAAACCAGTTGGGATGGCAATATGTTGACCACTGACTAACTATTTTAGATTTATTTCAAGGCACAACAGTGTTCACTTTACCAGTACACACCTACTATAGCCTGTTTCAACAAGGTGAACATGCAGTTGGTTCGCAGGTCAAAGGCCAGCTCCTGCAGTAGAATCATTGAACTACCACTGGGATCCAGTCTTGACATAGACGAGGCACACATCCTAAAATTAAATGCATGAGCAATATGCTAAAGAATTTTGTTCAGTTAAAAAGCATGTAAAAAGTACTGCGTTTCACTTTTATTCACAAAGAATGAAATGTAATACCTCGCTACATAGTCACCAACTTTTCTCAAACAGCCTGCTACATTTAAATTGTTTAGCATCTACTATTTAATTTTTTAGAATTGTTAAAACAATCTCTGAAAATTGCATAGCAAATTGTGATGCAGTTCAGAACACAAATGTTTGTGATGGGCAAGAAATGGCATTGGCGTAAGTCAGATCAGCTAACAAAGACATGCAAAGTGTAGTATTAGTAAGATCTGATGTCAATTTGATATCAGATCTCTTACCTTATGTGTCTAACACAGTGGGGCAGCCAGGCACCAGGGACATCCTTTTTTTTACCTGGCCAAATACCATACTTCTGTCGCTCAATGTCCGGGATCGTTTCTAGCGACTCCGGTAAGAATGCCGCTCGGATCAAGTTTGTAAACAGACTGACCAATTCAGAAATCATTTGCTGAAAAAAATTAATATTATTATTTTTAAATACAATTTAACTTTGTTATTTTGATGTTGAAGGTACTGAACCAAAACAGTTTGAGATAACACTGAGCTGAGATAAGCGTGTAGTATTTTGTTTTTTAAATTATGCCTTGAGATATTCTGGGCTAAGATAAAAAAAAGTTAAAGCTTATTTTGTTTAACAACACCACAAGAGCACATTGACTGATTAATCATTGACTATTAGATGTCGAATATTTGGTAATTCTGACATATAGTCTTAAGAGAAGAAACTGCTATATTTTTCCATTAGTAGCAATGTATATGCACCATCCCACAGACAATGATAGCCCAAATGGACCCACTGACGGGGATTGATCCTAGACTGTATTATGTGCTTCGGGCTAGTCCTTTACCACTGGGCTACGTCCTGTTGCAGGCTAACATACTGCAAATGCAGCAAGAAAGTTTCTCAACAGTAGCTGATATAAGAGTGTTCATCTTTACCACGTTTTGAAAGAAATATACTTTAAATTGTGTGTGTATGTGTAACTGTGTGTGTGTCTGTTTGGACCTCTGTCCATCCATCCATCCATCCATCCATCCATCCATCCGTCTGTCATCCATCTGTCTGTCATCCATCCGTCTGTCCATCCACGTCTGTCTGTCTCTCCTTTTCTTTGCTTACCTAAGAACATTTCTATGATATTTAAGTAATGTGACAAACCTTTAGTTTGGAATGCTTGCTTGTGTCTATCTTGAAGCCCTTGTCAGAGATCTGCAATGAAACAAACACGAGGATTGGTATCAGCGATACTGATGAGATTTTGGTTTCACTATCTTTTACCACAAAACACTAAAACTCAATAGAGAGTTACACACATAAATTGATGCTGGAAAAGTAACACATATCTTCACCATCTGATTTTATCAAGGCAAGACAACGTTACCTTCTCACAGACCGGTAAGTGACAATCTGACTACATTACGTAGATGTTCAATAAAAATTAGACAATGATCTGATGATTTTATAACAAGGCTACAAATATGTTTGTATGAAAAAGTATTTATTAATTCATGTTTTTAATGAAAAATCAAAATTGGTTCTGGAACTTAAGAAACAGGTTGCCAATCCTAGAAAATGTAATGGTCATGATATTTACATCAAAAGTAGTACTATGACTATTTCATGAAACAGAGCCATAGACCATAACTTAAAGATTACGTTATTTTTAACTGGGAGACATTATTTATCTATACAGTGTTTTGAGCACATATTTCTTAACATAAAAACGATCATGATGTTAATTCTTACTTCTAGCTTGTTTATGAATTCTCCAGTGAAGTATGCCTGTCCGAGTTTCCACAGGTCTGGAAAGTTGTCCATCATGATCTCTGTGAGGTCCTCGACATACATCACTTTCTGTGGGATGCGGTACTTCACACCTGAGTAACAAGCATTCTGAGAGTACTGCTAAAGCAATACATGTCCCCTACCAGGCCTAACAAATTGTGGTGCCACTGCCTCCTAAGTTCAAGGGCCATATCTCTGTGAAAAATGGCCCAACCCCCATAAAAGTCAAAATTGATCTATAACTATATAATAAAGCTATACACACAATTTTAGCTTTATATCTTGGGGCACTGTGAACAAGCATTCTGAGAGTACTGTTAAACCATACATGTCCCCTACCAGGCCAAACACATTTGCATATCTCTCAAGTTCAAGGGCCAGAACTCTGTGAAAAATGAGTAAATTGCCATGAAAGTCATACTTGATCTGTAACAGAACATAATTAAGCTATACAAAACATTTCAGCTCAATATCTTGAGGCATTGTCAAAAGAAAAGCATTTTGTATCTCCTAAATTTAAAGAACTGTGAAAAATTAGTAAATTGCCATGTCAAACTTCATCTGTAACAGTACATGGTAAAGCTGTATACAAAATTTCAGCTCAGTATCTTGGAGCATTGTAAAAAAAAAGTCTGCAAAACTAAATGTGAGACAGACAGACAGGACTGAGATGAAACCTATAATCCCTTTCGGTTGGACTGATAGGATACTAATAACAAGTATTCTGAGAGGCTAAATAAATGTGTATGCCTTCTCAGTTCAAGGGCCATATACTTTACCTGCAATAAGCATGTTCAATGGTAGGCTATAACAAGTAATTAAAAACTGTTTTATTTTTTTTCCCTTATCCCCGTAGGTGGGCCCATTGGGCTATTTATTGTTCCAGCCAGCGCCCCACGACTGTATATAAAAGATCCCTTGCTACTAATGGAAAAATGAAGCGGGTTTCATCTCTCTGACTATATGTCAAAATTACCAAATGTTTGACATTCAACAGCCGATGATTAATAAATCAATGTGCTCTAGTGGTGTCATTCAACAAAACTCACTCTTTTTCTTAGGTCGGTTACCTTATAAACTAATACTAGAATTCATGTTAAAAGCATAGCTATAACATTTCTTTTGAATACAGGAAGACAAAAAGGTAAACAGTTCTGATAATAATATCAAAGGTCAAATATTTTAATCCCAAATGTCTGGATTTTTGGCTGCACCAGATAAAACTAATTTAAGAAAAGACACATATGTTCACATTCAATAAAGAATGAATGAAATGTCTGGCAAATATGTTTTGCAAGAGCTCAAGTGAAATGCTACCTTGAACCTGCAATTAGTCTCATAAACACAGTGTCTCTATGCATGATCAAGTTAAGGAAATGAGTTTAGGTGTGGTCAGCCTCACCTGTTTTGTCAGCAGTAGGAGAAGTAAAACTCGACTGACGTGAAATACCTAAAACAGAATACAATGCAGCAAGTCTTGAAAAATGAAAGGAATGTTTCTTTAACATTTTCTTCAGTACATTGGTTAACAGGCATTCTGAGAGTACTTGTTAAAGCAATACATGTCCCTTTACTAGGCCCAACAAATTTTTGTATATCCTAAAGGGCCATAACTCTCTTGTGAAAAATGGGTAAATCGCCATGAAAGTTAAACTATCTCTAATATTACACAACATGATCTCTAATGCTACTCAACTTGATCTCTAACAGTACATGATAAAGCTATATACAAAATGTCATCTCAATATCTTCAGGCATTGCAAAAGAAAAGTCAGGAAAACAAATTTCCTGTTCGTTCAAACTTAAGAACTGTATGAAAAATAGGTAAATTGCCACGAAAATCCAACCTGATCTGTAACAGAACATGATAAAACTATACACAAAATGTCAGCTCAATATCTTGATGCATTATGAAAAAACCTATGCGGAAAACTATGTGAATGGACACACAGACCAACCGACAGAAAGATAAGACAGATAGAAGGACGGAGACGAAACCTGTAGTCCCCTCCAGTTAGACCAGTAAGCAGCATTCTCATTATGTGATTTGTCGCACCAACTAGTCCCATGCGATTTGTCGCACCAACTAGTCCCATGCGATTTGTTGCACTAACTAGTCCCATGCGATTTGTTGCACCAACTAGTCCCATGCGATTTGTCACACCAACTAGTCCCATGCGATTTGTTGCACCAACTAGTCCCATGCGATTTGTTGTAGACTCGAATCATGTGTATGGGAAGACGTCATGTCATAAGATTCCATGACGTCAACCAAAGCTCATCAGTTTAAAAATATTTTGCAGGAAATATAAGTGCCTACAAATTTCCACTGAAATAAAGAAAACATGAATGAAGACAATGTAAGAAAACAATTACTGATCACATCTTAACAATAATAGGGTTTATGGGTTTTGACATGTTAACTCTATAAACAACACACAAAAAATCCCCGCAAAGTAACAAAACTGAACGGTTGAACTTTAATGTGATTTGATTGGCTGAGAGCTTATGATTCATTGTGAGAAATAGGACATGTTCAAATCGGAATGATTCCAACACAACTAGTCGTACAAGACTACAGTCGTTCCAATTTAGGTATTCTCACAGTATGATTCGATCGCATGCAATAAGTCACATAATGAGAACGCCCTTGTAGGGGACTAATCACAAGATCAAAAGACACTAGATGTAAAATATACTGTAATTGTTACATTTGTCAAAAGACATGTTGCAGAGAAATGTGTGAACAATATTTTATTTGTGAATAATTTTAAGGATAACCAATGTTAAAAAACGATAAACTGATGGAAAAATATATGGGATCACACAAACAATAAAAGCAAAGATTGACTGCAATTAAAAACCCTCATCCACAGTGTCAGGAAGTCAATACAATCCCACATTACATCTTTATGTTTATAGAAAAAAAAAAACAATTGTAATAGTGATTGAAATTTACAATAAAAGTAATTTATGACTTCATTCTCTAGGGGTGGGATTTAGATCGGTCGGTTGAGTGCTCGTTTGAGGTGCTTGCGTCGCAGGATCAAGCCACTTTGATCGATCCATTTAGCTGATTGGGTTTTTTCTCGTTCCAACCAGTGCACCACAACTGGACAAAGGCCATGGTATGTGCCTTCCTGTCTGTTGGAAAGCGCATATAAAAGATCCCTTGCTGCATTAGGAATAATGTAGCGGGTTTCCTCTGATGACAATGTGTCAGATTTACCAAATGTTTGACATCCAATAGCCGATGATTAATTAATTGCTCTAGTGATGTCGTTAAACAAAACAAACTTTTTATTTCTTTCCTTCTCTTATTATATTTCTGATCTGAATCTAGTTCTTATCTGATGCATATCATATCCACAAAAATACACTCCCCCTTGCATAGAATATTTCCTCAATAAAGATTGTGTGATAAAATAAAACCAATGTTTCAACAAAAAGGTATAATGACCTGGTTTTAAGCCTGAAACATTGGCTATTTTCCAGCGACCTGGAGTGACTGCATCTCCTTGTTGAATGGCACACCTCTCTGAAAACAAACAAAAATAAGTTGTTAACGAGACTGTCCCGAGTTACCTGCCATTATAACACGTTTCTGATTAATACAGCCTTTTTAATGATTAAAATAACTTACACATGTATTAAATACATTTTCTTGTTTAGAATATCAGTGTTTATGAAAAGAAACAAAATGTAAGTGGCTATACTTCATACCAAGATCAATGTGGTCCTCCTTGCATTCTGTGAGTAAGGATAACAACCACTTCTGTTGATTCACCAAACACTCCCAGGCTGGGTCTCCCTGGTACTCAAGGCTTATCAAATACCTGTGGCAAAGAACAATACAGTAAAGTAATCATATAACGAACCGAAAGGGACCATGATAGTTAGTTCATTATACACAGTAGTTTGTTGTACACATTTGCACAAGTTGGTCATTTGTGTATAGGGACATAAAACAGGACTTTACAATCAGTTCATTCTATGCAGTAGTTCGTTCTAGCATGTTCATTATAAGTGTACTTTACTGTACAACAATGTCGATATTCCAAATACAATCAAACATTTTACTTCAAGTCACTGTCCCGAATTCTTGAGGTAACTAACTCTTTTTTTTTTATATAAAATGTAATATTTCTCTGAAAATCGGATTTTTGCAAACAATTTGGATTAAGGCAAAATGATATCATCACCCTCAGATCCAAAGAGTTAATACAGTTTAGCCACATGACAAAATAGTTTGTTATTCAAATGTCAACAAATACACCAAATAATATTTATTGTCAACCAATAATCGACATAATAATGTGTAAATACCAATAGTCAATGTTTTTGCACTATGGAGCAGGCAATTAACTGTGTGTGTTCACTGAACATATCCAAGCAATAAACAATAAATATGTAAATAATAATGGAGCAGGTGAGACATTGCACATATTAATGTTAATGGTCGTGTCAAAATATCAGAACAGAGAAAACAGAACCTACAAAATTGTAGGCAGTTTGGCTACATTATAATGATGTGAAATTGACAACTTATGGTGGGTACAATATTTTTATTCTGTAACTTCCATAATATTCATATCATAAACCCATTTGATATTTTGCTTTATTAACCTAGTTTCTGCGGTCAATGATTCATTTGTTTATAAGCCAACAAGACCTGTATACCAAATGCATAAAATTTCAATAAATTTAGTTAAGTTTGTGATGTCAAACTACATTAATTTGTGCTAATCATGATGATATCATATTACCGGTGGCGGTAACTTTAGAATTATAATTTACTAAATATTTAATTAAAATCTTATTTTAGAAGTATTATAGAACAAATAGAATTCACAAACTTGTGTTTTTTAACATGGAAAATATCAACCTCGTCTAGTTAATCGATATTGGTCTTGGCAGAGGCTCGACAAATACTGATTAACAGACTCAGTTACTATTTTCCACATTATAAATAGGGTCTCCACGAGTATTCGAGTACTCGGGCATGGGCCAAGTCTAGCAATACTCGTGTCTGTTCACAGAACTTGAGTACCCGTGCCACATGCTTGCAGCCAGTTACATTATAGGGCTATGAGTATGTGTGGAATGCAATACAATGGCATGGTTTGGCATCCATGTTCAGCGCCGGAATTAAGATGCATAATGCTATTTTACTTTATTTCGTGGTCTCATCATCATCTAGTTTAAGTGTTGGGTACTCGGGTCCGGGTCGAGTTTGACCCTTGAGTACTCGAATTCAATATTTTGAACTCGTGGAGGCTCTAATTATAAAACACTTGTGATGAATCCCTATTTACATTCACTTGGGCCCATATTTTCAAAGCTATCTTAGCACTATGAAATCGTAAAACCATTATAAGCGATGACAACATTATGGTTTGATTTTATTATATCATAGCGTTAAGATAGCTTCGAGAATCCCTAGCCAGGTGGGTAATAAAAATCCAATACTGTCCTCACATGGTCAATAAATGAATATTTTTGTTAAAAAAATAAAACCTGATGAGTCTTTTCTGCTCCTCCAGTTCAATGCTTGGATCCAGCAGTTTGAGGTGAAGCATCTGCTTAAAGTTCGCAATCTGAGCTTCAACTTCATTAAACACTACAGCAAAAAGAGAACATTAATAAGGATGAAGAGAGAAACTTCAAAAACATTTCATTAATCACACACACAACACAATCACACATACACACACAAACTTAAAATTTATGTTTATATTTTAGTTATCTTATTGTTATATTTATATTTTAGTATCCAGTGTTAAAAAGGATAACAAAAGCGATATCATTATAATAGTATCATTTATTGCCCTGCAAAATAAGACGTGAAAAAAGTAATTGTGCCTTTACCTTTTCTGAAAACTTTGACCTGAGTGTCAGCAAATAAAGACTTTGCTTTCTCGTAATCATTGATGACAATATTGTAGTTGCCCTGAAAAACAAGCAAACAAAAGTTAAGTTTGTTTTGTTTAACGACACCACTAGAGCACATTGATTTATCAATCATCGGCTGTTGGATGTCAAACATTTGTTAAGAGAGGAAACCTGCTACATTTTTCCATTAGTAGCCATGTATCTGTTATATGCACTATGGGCTCACTGACAGAATCGATTCTAGATCAACTGCAAATCAGGTGCGCGCTTTGCCACTGGGATACGTCCCACCCGTAATAAGTTAACATTGAACAAACAAGAGCCTTATGTGTTGAAAAGATGCATAACTGGACCACCAACACATACTGACATTTTAACAAATGAAAAACGTGTAATTTTAGAGTTAATAAAAAAAACATGATTATTCCTGCTAACTGGGGGAAGCCATTTTGTTTTGTTTTTGTGATGTCTGGTGGTATAGCTTGGGGCGAAATGACGTCAGCTCCGTCCATCTCCTCTATGCACAGTGTAAACAAACACTCTAATTTATGACAAGGTGCTTCGCTTTCATCAACCTAACTTGTAAAACAACATAAATGACTTGATAGTATAACAATCTATTTACCTAAATATATTTCAATTTGCATCAATAGAATGAAATGGAGTTATAGTGTTTTTCTCTTTTTTTTTAATCCAAAGAAAAAATGCATATTATTAGGCATATTGGTAGGGTACGTTCGAGCAAAAACTACCACTCATGATACCCAAGTGATAATTTTCTTTTCTTTGGGACAATGTAATTGGTCAATTTTGTGATTTTAGATGGGAAAGTCTACTTAATCAAGGGTTTTACAGAATTACTTACAGTAATAAAGCAGGACGGCTGATAATGCTATTATGATTTGAGGGGTATCCGTGTGGTTATCACACAATACCCTGTGATCTTAATAAAAGAAGCACGTCTTTTTAGTTTGTCTAGACACAGTGTCTGGGGACCGTCTAAATATACACCTGCCAATCAGGAACCACAGGTACAGGCCACAGAAAGAAAAGAACAATTAACCAAAAAAACACTCTGTTTATTATTTCAGTACTTGGGTTAATTTATGTACAAAACATAATACAGTTATTTCAACACTTTGACAGTGGTTGTTTATTTTGTATTGAAAAATAATATATAATTGTTGCTGGCTTACTGGGATGGCTATTATTACAGAACATTGCAATGCATCCACAAAAATCAGGTATGTTTTGTTTCTTCAGTTCGAAGGCTAATTCCTGACGTGACATGTTAGGTATTATGTAACCACCAGCTCGCCAGAGGGCGTCTTCACTGGGATGGTACAAAATGGCTGTGTTCGTTATATATAATAGCCATCACATTTAACTGTTTTATTAATTAACTATATGATTATACTTGTTGATATTAAGCAATAATGTGCATTATATATCGTTGAATATGCATACCAGGTCAAATGCATTAGTTGTCCCAGAGTATGACAAATATTTTGAAAAGTCACTAGACACAGGGCTAGTGGGTTTGTGAAAACCACTAGCCCACCAAGCTAAAGCACTAGCCCAAATTCCTGATCAGTTATAACTGGATTTTTATATAAGTTTCGTAACATTACACATTTACAAGTATAACAGAAAAATAAAACAAACACTTAAATCATGTTGTAACTTTCGGTTTTTTGTCATGTCGTACGTTTGGTCTTTTGTCAAGTGTGATCCATCGTCATTGTCCCGTTTTTGCTTTTGCACTCCCCCCAGGGAAAAATAATTGAGCAAACTCTTGGTTGGTATCTAAAGACACTATCAAAATAATTAAATTTAAATGAGGGTACGACAGTGTGACACACGGTAATAGATGGTTCAGTGTATTTGGTAGTTGGTTATATATTTAGGGCCTTCTATTTATGTCGCCAGAAACGGTGATGCCAATTGCTCAAATACAGGGCATTAACCAGTGTCAGACCGATATCAAAAGAATATAACGGCGACATCTAATCCGTTGTTAATTGATGAACAAAAAAGGTACTATCTTGTATCGGCAGCTGTGACATATTATCCAAACCGCTACACGTAACAGGCCAAGCTGATTCATTGCATATGCGGTTACCATTAAAGTAAATTGTTTTCCTGATTGCCGATAACCATATGTCAGCGAAGTGTTAAATTAGAAAACAATAGGTAAATAAAACAAACACTGAAATTCAAAGCATGGCTGGGGTTTACTTGATTGAGATTAACCTGTCGTCGCGATTGGTGATTTCCAAGTTCTTAGCCTAAAACATATGTGCGAGATTAACTACCACGTGACGTGTCTAACCAATAAAAAAAACGCATGTCATTAGACTTATTTCCTGTGCCAGAAACTTGAAAGGGAAAGGTAAACAATACATGCTGTAACTGTGACAATGCAGAGATAGCATGTTACTGCAGTTTGCAGACCTAGCTCAAGTGGATTATTATTATATACTGATTGCGTTGTTGATATTATTCAATGACAAACGTCACAATCAAATTTATTAAACAAAATTTCAGCCGAGAGAAAAGAATAAAGAAAGAAAGAAAACACAAAAAACCCACGATTGAGCGATAACGAGAAGGGCTAGTGGTTTTGTGTTTCTCACTAGCCCGAACTTAAAAACCACTAGCTACGGGCGTCAGGCTAGTGGATTTGTCGAACTCTGATTGTCCCCTCTTTAAGTTTTAAAGCAACTATCACTCATTAATTTTTTTTAAATGTTCCCTATTACATGAAATGGGTGAAACATAGTTTATGTGACCATACATATGTGTTTATGCTGGGTGGGAGCCTGTACTGGAATGAAAAATAACTCATCTATAATATAACATTTTAAATGTTTCCATTCTTTCCAACCACTTTTTCTCTTTTGATTTGTACTACCAACCACCTTCTTTGTATTTACCCAATGCCACTCTCAAGTCCAGTCAACTACCATGCACACATCATGCTAAATATTGCATACAGAGATGAATACCGTAAATTCATCGGCAATAGAGGCCACCATCTTGGTCACTTAACATAGAAGTGGAATGGACTGGCTATCATGGCTGTCATATTCTTCGCGGAAGCCTAGTGTAAGACCACCACATTTGATCTAAGCCGAGATTACATCTAGTATAGCTATAATATTTGACATCACAAAGCATGTGGGTAATGAAACATTACTTTTTGTATGTTCTTCTCGATGTTGAGTGGAAGATAGAAGAGGAATCTGAATTTTGTGAGAACACTCAGCGCATTGCGAGTTGAGTCTGCTCTGTCTTTACGCCCCAGCACCTCCTGGAACAAACCGTCTGCACAAGACTTTGCCTCTGAAGAAAATAGTTCAAACAAAATATAATAAACATCTTCATTACTCATACAGTTTTAAGCTGGTGTTCACCAAGTCGCCAAATGCAATTTAAAGTTAAATTTGGCAAAAGTAAATCATTACCAGCTAATTCAAAAACAGTGTGTAATTTTTATGCATATAGCTGTTTTTAAAAATAATCTGTTTAGCCAAACGTTACTTGACTTTGGTTGATGAATGTTTTTTTATCAAATTCACAAACTGCTATTAAGGTAAGTTTTGGAATCCAGCTTAAACCCTACTATACGCCTGTTAATCTCTGGTTTCAGAGGTGTACTGTAACTGATTCAAGTTAGGGGTGATTTAGGTGAAATCGGCACCCTATGACACTACTCTGCTATTTTTAATTTCATGGATTTAAAATCATAACATCATCATTAATATCAGCAACATTGAAACCGAGCATAACCATGTTTTCACTAAATGATCGTAGTACAAAGTTAAAAATATCATCATATTAATTAAACATGATACGCCCCACTAAGAAATGATATGTTCTGTCACCACTTGTGAATTACACTTCATTAAAATAAGTCTGTGTTAATATGAAGTACATCTAATAAGCAAAATTACTTACGCATCAGAAGAACAGCATATGAGTTCATACAATCACCCCGGATATCATCTTTTGTAAATTTCTCATACATAGCTGCAAATAAAAAGAAAAAGAAATCCATTAAACTTCTGGGCCCATGTTCTCAAAAACATGAAAAATTATGTTCAGGATGGTTATACAGCACTTATATTCTTGAAGCTGGTTATGAATGTCCACATATATTAATGGTACATAAATCTGCAATTCTAACTCTCTCATAAGCTTTAGAAACCATGAATTCCACCAAACACCACATCATTTATAAAATGTTGTTATCTGAAACAGTTATAATGTTCAAATTAAGATCATTAGTTTTTGTTTTGAATAAGAAATCCAATTTATTTCCAGGTTTCGGCATTTATACCAATATGATATAGCATATGTGACCCTGCTGATCATGTGACATCAACACTAAATGGTAACACAGAACAAGAAGCTCTACTGGTGACAAGATCTGATGTCTCTATTTTGGTTTCTGATTTCAAGATAAATGTATGAATTAAATTAGCAGATTGTCATTAATAAGAGATCACATTCAGTTGAGTGTCTTTATTTGGTAGGTTTACCATTGAAAAATATATTCCTTACTATTGTGCCAAAAAAAGGGTCAAAATATTAAAATAACATTATTTTTTGCAATGTTCTATCAAAATGAACACATTTAAGGTTATTTTCAGAATTCTACCACTTTATTAGATATAAAACTCTATGTATACCGCTAGTTGTACCCAAGGACACTCCTAAATTTACACTTTTTTTGTCAACCTAACCAATCAGTTTGCAATCATAATCAATCACCAGAACAAAAATATGACATGACTAATTGCATTTCAGATGAAGGAAAGAAAGAAGGAAGGAAATGGTTATTTAACGACACACTCAACACATTTTATTTACGGTTATATGGCGTCGGATATATGGTTAAGGACCACACAGATACTGAGGGAGGAAATCCACTGTCGCCACTTCATGGGCTACTCTTTTCGATTAGCAGCAAGGGATATTTTATATGCACCATCCCATAGACAGGATAGTACATACCACAGCCTTTGATGTACCAGTCGTAGTGCACTGGCTGTAGCGAGAAATAGCCCAATGGGCCCACTGACAGGGATCGATCCCAAACTGACCGCGCATCAAGCGAGTGCTTTACCACTGGGCTACGTCTCTCCCCCGCATTTTAGATGAGTGCTCCAATAATGAGCTACACTCCATCCCATCCCAACCCTACAAAATCAGAATCCTGACTCAGGCTTTCTGCCAGAAAATAATTTAAGGGTATGTAATAAAAACATAACATACCATAAATGTCCCTACTACATGTAGGTGATTATGGGTTATAAATGTTTCATGCACTTTAACCTTTAGACTACTGGATTAATTTTTAACAAAAACCACGTTGAGTGGGTACAAATTTATAATTTTTACTGACATAATGTTTTCTAAATACATGAAATAAAGTTCATATATGAATCGGTAAGTATTATTTTCGTGGGTTTTTGTAAAAAAAAATTTTTTAGATCAGTTAATGGTGATTAAAATTAGGCAAAAAAATAAAACAATTATGGGCATTTGTGGCCAGCTGTTCAATATTTATGTACATTATTCCTGATAACAGTGGTTTTCTGACGATTTTTTTTTAAAACCTGAACTACGATTCATATTGCAATATTTGGTGATTTTCATTGTTGGTAAAACGATCAAATTTATTATCGAATTAGCTGTCAGTCAACTAGCGATCCCTGAGAATGACGGCAACATGCCGCCATTGTTGTCAAGCGAAAATACTTGCCGAAAACCAAAATCAAAATAAAAGCCACCATTTTGAAAAGAAATCTTTTTTCTTTTATTATATTTCCGTTTCCAGTGAGTGTCTTGTACAAAATGGTGGGAAATATGAATTGGGGAAGGCACTGTATGCAGTATACAGTATGTCGACTGACATACATCAGGAGAGATATCTCGCCTGCAGTAGTCAGAAGGTTAACAAAGTTTAAACAACAGCTCTCTTACTAAAATTTATCTAAATACTACAAAAAATATCCATTAATTTTCATGATTTTAGAGTACAGTGGACTCTGTCTAAACCGGTTTCTGTGTAATCTGGATCTCTGCGTATACCGGTCCATTTCTAAAGCCCCGTCCAGCTACCTTTTATCTCTTTGGTATAAATCTCTGCCTAATCCGTATTCTGTCTACTCCGGACTCCGGATCAAAATCAAGAACGAAAGAACCGTTCATGCATTAATTACCCCTGTCTACACCGAATTGGGATTTGACTGAATGACGGGCTGCTTAATTAGTTGAACAATGATTGTCAATTGCCAAGTAATCAGGACGCATCGCAAGATCAAATACAAAATGTAATCGCACTCGTGTGAAGTTTACTCTTATGGCGGTAGGCCGTTAGATCAATTGGATTAATATTAGTGTGTGTTGATACCTAACTGATTTCACTCTTATGAATTCAGCGAGTTATACTTGACAACCTGTCTTCAGTTCGTCGAGCAGCTTGGCATAGCAGACTTTAAAGCATCAGAGGGTTGGCTGACATCATGGAAAACTCGTTTTAACATCAAGCAATTTGTATCACAATCGTTAAAAAGTCTCTGTTAGTCGATAACATCTTAAAAATTGCAGCAAACTCAGAAATGTCCCTTTAAGTATATTTTTATGTCTGTGAAATAATCAACTGAAAGTCTGGCTTGTATGACTGTGTTTCCCAACCATCCATGGGTTCAAATATCATTGTTGATCGCGAGTTGTCAATCATTCAAGAACCATAACTCTGGATGAATTCTGTCTAAACCGGTCCTCTATGTAAACTGGACTATTTCGACGGTACGAAGTGAGTCCGGTTTAGACAGAGTTCATTGTACCTAATTTTACACTCCACACTCTCTGACAGAAACACTCCATACCCTCTGGCAGAAATCCTGTGACTATAAGCATGATGTGAATGACAAAATGTCCTACACAACATTGTTTGAGCCTGTTTTAAATATAAAGCAGTATATGGATAAATACATTTGGAATGACAAACTGTCCTGCGACAAGGTACCTTTGAGTCTGTCAAGACACTCGAGAATGGTGGTCAGGTTAGACCGGATGATGGCGATGGGTTCCTCAGAGCGCTGGTTCGCTTTACGCTGCATATAGTTCAGACCAGCCTTCAGATCCTCAAAGCTGAATACAACACAGGGAGAAAAACAAATATTAACCACTTTACACTCTCTATAAACAATGTAGTGCTTTAGCAACCCTTGCAATTGCCCGCGGCAATCAGCAATGCCGTGGAGATTGCCACAGAGTTTTTCTTTCTCTGAGGCATTTTTTTTGCCGTGGACTATATTGAATTTTGTTTTCAACATGTATTTTTTCATTATTGTAAAAAATAAAACATTGAAAACAGATTAAAAGTAAATATTAAAACAGTAACTACACCATTATTACTAAAGTATCTGAATCTCAGCTCCATTGAGCATGATTGGAAATATATGTAAATTCCCAATCCAAAGTTCAACCAGCAAACGTTTCGCTTACATTTGTGAACTATTTAATTGGTTCCCGATGTGGCCATTTGGTTTACCGTGAAGCGCTTAAACCAGTCTAGCGGACATTTTTCTGCTCTGTCTGGCTGAACTCGATCCAACATTAAAGCGAGTTCCAACTAGGTCATTGAAATCTGTTGACTGTTCATAGTACGTGCATTGCAGGGACCACTGGATTGCAGGGGGTGACAGCTTATACATTGTTGAACCGTGGCTATGGTGCGTTACGGATGTTTTATTTTCAGTAAAATGTTCATAATACACTTCTACAAGTCTCTCGAAGTGTTCTGGTCAGTGATGATGAGATATTTGTTGATATACATATATAGAGAGAGATCGTGCCGATAGATTAATAAAATTTTCTCAGACATTTATATTAACAAAATATGCTACTCTTTTCTGGTGCCGAGTGGCCTAATCCAACAAAACAAAACAAACTTTACCAATTTACTTAGGTTTGAAAGGGGGCATTCGGTCTTGGTGACAGATTTCCTAACAGAAAATATGCTGTTATTAAAGAAAATTATTTAAATTCTATATCGCATTAAATATATTCTGACACTTTGATGTAATATAATTAAAAGATAAAGATTGAACTGGCACATCAATGCAGACTGACTACACTGTATATGATAAATTGTCATCCCCTTACAAACCCATTGTTCTTGATCATGCATGTGTCATTCGCGTGCGAACTGTTACATCACTTTCAGTCAACAAATACCGCCACTGGTATAAATGAATCTTACAGTATATTGGGAAACCACACAAATAAACTCTTCATTCAAATTTACTTACAATCCAGGGGCCAATTTCACAAAACATTATAAATTTATGTCTGCGACTAGCAGTTATACCAGGCATACATTTACAGGTGTTCAGCATTTACTTCACGAAGAAAATTAAATCATTACGAAAAATAGAGCATTTTAAGAACAAAAGAAAATGAAATATGTGTATTTCTAACTATATTTGTTATACTATAATAGTAATAAGAAGTGTGGTTTAGTCGTAGATTTACGTTTACATGCAAAACTAGGCTTATAATGTTTTGTGAAATTGTGCTCAGAATTGCAAACATATTAACATTAAAATTGCTGTGGAAAATGCTGTGGACACTATTTTACCACGGCAATTGGTTTTGCCGCGGTCATTTTCTTAATATTTATACATAACTGGCAAAATATGAACAAGGATGGCAAAAATTATCACGTTCAATTGTTATAATTCCATGTGTATAACTATTTCATTAATATAAAGTACTATAAAATAACAACTGAACTTTTTCTTCAGTTATTTATTTCTTCATAGGAAATTAATTCATGGCAAAAGAGGAATCACCATTCTGTGAGTCAGCTTTTTTCAAATGAGAGAATTCTCACATTCCTACATACATTAAAACAAACTTCTTTTTTTTAATGCCTGTAAGTTTCAATAACCAATTAATAACATTAACAGTAACAAATAACATAAACAGTTATTTTAATAATTTCAAACATTAAAACCCCCCAGCTGAAGCTATCTATTGCTGAAAATAGTTTAAAATTGTCTTATTGTGCAAACTTGTATTATGGAACACTGTAGTTGCCTTTCCTTTGAGTTACTCTCTTTCCTTAGAAAAATCCTACATTTAGATCATAGTTCAAAATACATGACTCACTTGGCACTTTGATGATTTTCCAACAGGTACCAGACAGCCGAGAAGTTTTCCAGAGAGAGATTGCCACAGCCTGTTAAAGAATAACAAAATGTTCAAAACTGCACTCTTGAGAATACATGCATCGTATGCTTGTAGGATCACCCTGTTTATTTTTAATTTCCCCATGATGCACTATTGTTTAATTGTCAGTGGCTGCTATCTCCAAATACAGATCGGACGTTATAACTGAATCTGCTGAGCAATCCATGGGCCCAGCAATGGGGCAGGGGGATACTTGGATCAGCAAGGGGAAAACGTGGTACTAAATGTTGGTACAAAAACAACTTGACAAAAACAACTTGGAATATGGAAGTGAAAAAGGGAAACAAATCAAAAATGGAAATTGTAAATTTGTTTAATGTTCCTAAGAACACACTTTCTGGGTGGATTAAAAAAGGCTGATGTTATTAAAATGGAGTATTCACAATTTGGGCCTAAATGAAAACTGTTGAGAGTGGGGAGGTTCGAAGAATTGGAATTGGCACTGTTAAAGTGGTTTACCACAATGCATGCTCGCAATATCCCCATTTCAAGTCCACTTTTGTTAGAAAAGGCACAGCAATTCACAGAGAGACTAGGTACTGTAAATTTTAAGCAATTAGTTGGTTGGTTGGTTGGTTACACAGGTTTAAGCAACAGCATGGCATATCGTTTTAAAAAATGTGTGGTAAATCAAAGTCAGTTGATTAATTGTCAGAGGTTATGACAAAACAAACTTCTTCTGTCAAACATCATTGAAAGATACGAACATGCCAACATTTATAGAGCTGATGAGATAGGTAAATTTTTCAAATTGGTCCCTGACAAAACTCTGGAATTAAAAAATGTGCAGTGTCAAGCGGGGGGAGGGGGGGACTAAATAAAGATCGCCTTACTGTTCTTGCCTGTGCTAACATTGATGGCAGTGATAAATTACACTTTTGGTCATTGGGAAGTCTGCAAAGCCTAGGTGTTTTAAATGAGTAAATTCACTACCAACTGAGTATCAAAGCAATAGAAAAGCATGGATGACAGGGGATATGTTTACTGAATGGCTGATTAAGTTAGATAAAAAGATGCAACGAAACAGACGTAAAATTGCAATGATAGTTGATAATTGCCCCACCTATCCAAAATTAAAAAACCTGAAAGTTACTGAACTTGTTTTTCTGCTTCCAAATACTACAAGCCATACACAGCCCATGAACCAAGGTGTCATGAACAATCTGAAGTGTGAGTACAAACGGCTTGCAATTATGAAACAGTTTGCAGCCGCCAATAACAACATCAAGGTGCAAATTACCATGCTCGATGCCTTGTGCATGATGCAACAGTCCTGGACCAAGATGACAAAAACTACAATTATGAATTGTTTTCGTCATGCTAAGTTTGTGCATAATTTGGTAGAAGATGCCGATGATCATCATTTAGAAGACGGAAATGATCCTGATGATGACACAATTGATGGAACTTGGCATACAAAATATTTAGATGTGCCAATATAGACATTCTGAAAAGTATGTTTACAAGTGACGGCGACATCATTAACGATCTCATCACTGTAAAAAAAACCACAGCATGCAGAAACTGAGGATGAGGAGGTAAAAGTTAAAATTTTGTTTGTTTAATGACACCACTAAAGAACATTGATTTATTAATCATCGGTTACTGGATGTCAAACATTTGGTAATTTCGACATTAAGTCTTAAGAGAGGAAACATGCTACATTTTTCCATTAGCAGCAAGGATTCTTTTATATGCATCATCCCACAGACAGGACAGCACATACCACAGCCTTTGATATACCAGTTGTGGTGCACTGGCTGAAATGAGAGAAGAAAGAAACGAAGAAACACGAAATTAAAAGATCCACACACAGTGAAGCAAGCTTTGGAAGCCTGCAAGATTCTTTGTTCTTTCTTTGAAACCCAAGCAAACAGTGAGTGTGTTTTGAATAACTGTGTAGTGTTCAAAACCATCTTATGAATGAGGACTTCAGTGACAGATGTGCTAAACAGGCAGTTATACTTTTTTAGAAAATAAATGCATTAATGTGTCATTTCTGATGTATAATAAACAATTCTGTTTCATATCTTTAAAAAAGTCCAGATTTTATTTACTTTGTTGAATGTTTCATTTTGTTTTGTCTTACACTTTGTGTATATAAACATTATGGAACATTTCATTTTGTTTCTTGATACAGTATGCATACATGTGTAATTTGGTGTAGGTTACAAATGTATAAACTTTGTTGGACATTTAATTTAATTTTGTTGGGCATTTTATTTCATTAATTGCTATGGTATGCATACATGTGTAAAATGAACATTTACATTTTCATTTTGTTTTGTCTGAAGGCATACTAAAGCTGGATTTTGAAAATATATTTGAGTATTAATTGGCTCATAAAACAAATTGTGTATCTTTGGTAGATCTGTCATTTTGGCTCTTTAGCTAATGGAAACTTGCATTTGGTTAAAAAAATTCTGACCAAATTCAGCAATTTGGTAATATTTGTTTAGGTCCAGTTCAAATTTTATATAGTTCAGTAAACATCTGACCAACTTATTCTTATGTACTGACCTTCAGGGAACATTTCTAGCATTTCCTCTTCGCTTATTTTTGGTCTGGAAAAAAGAAAGAATGAAAACATACATTCCTACTTAAATTAATTTAATCCACTGTAGCCTAGTTACAGAAATTATAATTACATTCTACCCTTTCAAGCAAAAGTTGTTTTATTATGCCATACACTCAACTAAGATTGTCTAGTTGAAAATTGCTGAAATGGTTAAAAATCAGGTAAAAATGGTTCAAGGTAACTCAATTTACAAAAAAAGCATTCTTAAAATACAGTAGACTCTGATGGGGTAAACTAGTAATAAGTAAATTGTCTATTTTTAACATGTTAATACCTCAAATGGATTTGATTAACCAATCTTAATTTTAAAGGCAGATTGAAATACAATGTATTTTTCTATTAAATATGACAAAAACTGAAGAAAGAATTGTAACAGTTAAGATACAAGTTACATTAAGTGCACTAACTTGTCGCCTTCACTAGAAATGCCGAGAGGATCTTCATCCTCACGATCGGGCATCTGTGTTGAAGCCTGGCCATCTCGCAGTGTTCTAACCGTCTGAGACTCGTCAATCCAAACAGCGGATTCCTGGAGGGGACCTGAAAAACAAAATGAAACAAGCATTTTGAGAGTACTGCTACAGCAATACACGTCCCCAACTGGGCCCAACAATTTTTCTTATCTCCTAAATTCAATGGCCATAACTTTAAAAAGTGGGTAAATCACCACTAAACTTCAACTTGATCTGTAAAGCTATATACAAATGATAAAGCTATATACAAAATTTCATCTTGATATCTCCTAAATTCAAGGACCATAAGTCTGTTAAAAATGGGTAAATCATCATGAAAGTCAAACTTGATCTGTAACAGTACATGATAAACCTAAACACAAAATCTCAGCTCAATATCTAAAGTTCTTCTGAAAACAGTCTGAAAACAAATTTTGATGTTTCATAAGTTCAAGTGCCATAACTCCATTAAAAATGGTTAAATCGCCATGAAAGTCAAACTTGATCTGTAACAGTACGTGATCCGGAAAACTAATTTTCATATCCCCTAAATTCAAGGGCCACAACTCTGTCAAAAATGGGTAAATCGCTATGAAATTCAAACTTGATCTGTAACCATATGTAATAAACCTATGCACAAATATTTCAGCTCAATATCTCAAAGCCTTTTGCAAAAAACATCCGGAAATCATTACGTGGGACAGACAGACAGACAGACAAACAGACAGAGATGAAACCTATAGTCCCCTCAGGTTGGACTAGTAGGGGACTAAAAATAATATAATAATATAAAAATAAACAAAACTCAAATATTAATGAAAAAATAAACACATACTTTACTATGAAAATAAACAAATTGTCTAATTAATTTTAAAATGAACATATAGAAATAAGCAAATTTGTAAGATTAATGAAAGAAAGAAATATACACCAGGGAAAAAAAGAAGAGTTAATTAATAATTTTATAATGTTCCATATCTCAAAACTGATAATATTATTGACATGAAAAGAAATGAGGGAACACAGTAGCAGTAAATACTGACTGCAACCAAAATCATCATCCATAATGCCAGGAAGCTAACCATTGTACCGACATTCAACCCTATATTACTGACATTCAATCCCACATTAAATCTTTGATTTTATACAGACATATCTACATTAGCAGTATATGCTTGTCAAAATAACTTAGAAAGCAACAAATTTCACATTTTACATTTGTGATATAGGACAAACTTGTAACATAATAAAACACAGAAATATTTCAAAATCAAGAACAAGAATTGTCAAACCTGTTTGCAAGAAATATCCTCTGAATCCGACTGTACAGCTCCCATTGCCTGCTGATTTAGTAATGACAATTATATCTCCCTTTCCTTTTCCAGGCCCCGTCCGAGCAATTATCTTACTAGGAGACTTCCACTCGGCAGACAGCAAACAGTCCATTCCACAAATCTTTAATCCTAAAAAGAATTCCGTGGAATTACAGGTCTCACCTACCATGAACTTTTTCAAGGCACTGTGATGAGCACCCATATGTGCAACTATAAATCAATTTCATTGACCTAGGACTGGGATAGTTTGTAAGAAATTCATCTAAACCCAAAAGTTTAATGCAAAAGTTGACACCATAGTCGGGAAATCTGACGACAAAACAGTAATATGTGGTTAAGGCTGTATCCCTGCACAATGCAGAGTCAACTGGGTATTTGGCAAAATAGTGGTCAATTCCCTAGGAGATCTTTTACTAGCCCTGGACAGAACTCATTGAAATAAGTACAGCTGTGATGACATGTAGTCATGTATCACTGACAAAACAGTGACAATGATGATATAAGGCATTTGTAAAAGGTGAGCATATCCTGCCCCACCAGTGGCACCCGCCAGAGTACTGCCACCATAGCTGTCAAGTCTGTCATTTCATCTAAAATTATGAAGTTCAATCAAATAAAATAGCATAAATGTCTGACAACACAAGCTCTGGAATATTTACCAATAAGATCCCTTGGGTCTATTCCAAGGTTCTCTCCTCTAATGATGATCCGAGTCCCTGGGGGACCTTCCTTGGGACTAACCCCTGTCACCAGGGGCAGTCGGCGATTCTTCATCACTGAGGCACTATTGATCATAATTTATGTTTCTGATACCACAACAGTAGTCAAAGAAAGCAATATAGCATCAGATCTGTAAAATAAAATAAAGACGTCAAAAAATTAAAATAAATAAAGATTATTATACGAGTTTTTGTGCCATACTGATTTTACGAAATGAGTGTAAGGATTCTTGTATTGCCCGAGAGTGCAAGGGTAATACATGAATCCTGACACGAGTTTCACATGCAAGTGAAATAATGTTTTTCATTATCCATATTATTATTGTTGGGTTTAGTTTTTTTTAATGAATAGCAAGTATTATCTTAAACTATTTCAACTACAACTAGTAGGAGACAATGAAATGACGTCATATTTTACAAGAAGTATGAACTACAAATGTAGGATTGGGACAGCAATGTCATGTTACGATTAAGCTTCCCAAAATTACACAATTACACTTGGGTTTTTTTAATGTTTTTTATTAACTCGGTTATGTTGAACCATGTGGATAATAAATGCTTCCATATCCACTCCTGTTTGACCAAATGATTAATTTAGAAATAGGGTTATGTGAAAGAAGTATTTTCATTTATGATGCATATGTCAATTAACACGAGTCTCTATTCCCAGAGACACAAACTGACAGAGTGAGTGACCGAAATTATGAAAGTGTTCTATTTTACCATTCTGACTATAAATTGTTAACAATTTTGAACTTAAAATAACATATGAATATATATTTTTAAATAAAATTGTACCTAGATTTGAATAGTTTCTTCACTAGACAAAATGCAGTAAACTGAAAACAAGCTGATGTTACAATATTGAAAACAATCACAGAACAGGTAAACAACAAAAATAAGGAGGAAGGAAATGGTTGTTCAGGTTTTTTTTTATATATATATTTATTATCCCCAGAAACATAGGTGGTGTCAGGGCTGGGCAGCCCCAATTCATCACTATACATGTTTTCATCTTGTACTTTACTCATATGGTGAAAAACACTTGTCTATTTTAACATTTTAATTTAGAGGAAGGAAAAGTTAGTATATTACCCATGTAACTTTAGTCTCGATAATGAATGTGATTATTTTATTGTTGTGAAAATAAAAACAGTTTGTTGCAGATGACATGATCAACATTATGTTACTGATATGTTACTATTAATTAGACCTTTGTACAAACACAACAGATGTCAATACAGGGGACAAAACCCTGAATATCACAATAAACTGTGGGTGGTGGGCTTAAACCATTTGAACACACGGTACACTGTATATGGAGAATGAATATATTTTTAGCACATTTCTTCATTCCTAACTAGTGTGCAATTTGTTCAGTTACTTTTGTTGGGTTTGTTTATGTTTTTTGAGGGGGTGAAAGTAATCCGGAGGGATGTAGTAAGTGTGTTTTTTACTGGGAACTGGGAATTCTATTAACGTGCCCCTATCCACAGAGGTTCAGGCACGCCCACTACGGATTTAGCCTCTGACTTCGCCAGTGACTAACTCCGGAGCAGGGGGGGGGGGGGGGGTAAGTTTGAGGTGGGCGGAATTTGGAAAAAAGCCATTTAGTAGAGTCAACGCGAGCGCGGACCGAATAGCAGACACTTCACAAACTTGAAGTAGCACCGAGTGGGAGCCGTGCTCTGATTGGCTGAATTTCGATTCCTCGGTGAGGCCTGTAATTTACCTAAGTCTACAAAGAGTAACTGCAACTAGAAAAGTCTACGGAGAATAACTGCACCTAACATCATGTCCGGACTAAGAATTTAAACCCAAAAATAAGTTTGATTGCTCGGCCGAAAAGGTTTTAAGGTGATTTGAGCAATTGAACGGGCGCCAAAGTAAAATGCGTTGGACTATTTATAAAAAAATAAACATAAGAATTTTGAAGCTCGATCGAAAGGTCCAACTAAGCCCAAAAAGGAGGTTACCTGTCCTAGTTAAGGTTGGCGTCTACGGGGAGGAGATGGTGTAGCTGTTGTTGAAATGGGGCACCAACTTCCTGAAGTCGTGCGCCCAGAGGCGTTGGGTCAGTGGGAGGTACTGGGCGTTGATCTTGATGATCCTGTGGACGGTGTGATTGTCCATCTCTTTGTAGAGGATCCCTTGCCTGTACAAGCCATCCCGGCGCGAAGTAATGACCAGGACCTGCCCGATTCCCCGTAGATCCCCGGGATGGATGGCGATCTGGTTGCCATCCTGGAAGGTCCTAAATGCTTCCTCTTGGATCCCGCCTGGCAGTTTGTTGGGATCCGAGACGTCACCGACCACGTACTTGGCGTACTGGCTCTTGATCTTCGACTTCGAGAGCTGCCACTGGTCCCTGGCGGAAGCAGAAGGCCGCGTCTTGGCTGGTTGGTCCCCCGGGGGGGTCACGGCCTTCCGCTTGGCAACTCCAACATCCAATGTCGCCATCGCGGAGTCCCCCCCGTGGATGGGGGTCTCGATGCTGATGAGCGACGGGCGAGAACAGGTGATGCGGGCCGTGGTGCACTGGGATGCTCCTCTTTCCGCTTCTGAACGGTCGGTGCGGTCGGTTGACGAGTCGTCTCCTTCCGCTCCGTCTGGATTGGTCGTGGTGGGGGCAGCGACGCAGATGGGACCGCCGCTGGCGGTTGAGCCACCCGCTTTGTCCCCGCCTGAGCTGTCCCTGGCGCACGTTTCTTCTTCCTTGTCCTCTTCCTCTTGTTTGAAACCACGTCCCCGTACACCAAGGTCACAGTTGCACCCGGTGTACGCGACGCGGTATTCAAACAGCAAGCCGTAGCTAGCCATCAATCCCCCCAGGTGGGGGGGGGGGGTAGGTTGAGAGCACACGAAACAAACAACGTCTAGTCTCATCGCTAGTTCGCTTGGGAGTCTGGTTTTTTTGGTGTTTTTTTACTATGTCCGGATCTTGTTACATACCCTATATATAGCCTATATTAAAAACTTGTGGCACCATGTTTGAACCATTTCTCAAACAAAATATTGTAGCATAGAGAAAGCATTTTTTAAAACACTTTTTTTTTCACTTTGTTTTTATGTAAACTGAAGCAAATGGACCTACTTAGAAGAAAAAAGAAACAAAAAGTTTAAATTTTTCATAGAAAAACCTCTTTAGTATAGTCAACTTCCTTCTTTTTTCCTTGAGCGCATCAACGGAGAACAGGAAGTGGGGAGGCTCGGGCGGGAATAAATCCTTGAGGACAGGTAATGTATCTATAAAAGAGAAAACACTCCACGTTTTCTCCATTTCTTTTCAACATTACCTGTCCTCAACAAGTGCACCATTCAACAGATGGCGGTGGGTAATGAGATCCACAGATGCACCTGTTATCTCCCCAAACCAAAACAGGTGATGTTAGTAACAACAACCAGAAAAGGTGGCATCTGTCAACAGTGACAGGTAGGGCTCCTAGAAACACATGGAACTGGCGTCGGTAAGCCACATCTAATGCTGGTTCTGATAGTGTGGAAAGACGGAACCACTAAGGATGCAGGTATTACGTAACCTTCCAATGTATTGGAGTGTTAATAAAAACAAGCAACAACATAGTATGGGTGCATCCATCAGAACACTGAACGAAAGAATCCCCTGAGTGTTTTCTGTCCAGTAAACCAAAGAAATGTTCGTCCAGTTAGGAAACAAGTGGCCGAGTGCAGTGCAAGGCAAATGTTATCCAGACAAAAGTTCCAGCACCAGTGCATGTTAAAAATGCAAAGAACAAAAGTCTTAGCAAGTCCTCAACTGTTGATTCAATAGACATCTCGGTGTACAGTCTAGAATCCAACAGCAACCTCAACGATGACGAGGACGGCTAGTATTCACCAAAGTCTGCACAGCCACTACTAAACCCAGATGATGAAAGCCCTCAACATCTTCTGTAGAGACATCCCTCAAGTACAAGTAGTAGTCAGCAAAGATAGAGTCTATAACCAGTAAGTATGTGCTGAATGGGTGTGTTACAGTGCAAGGACATGGTGGCGGCCAGTGCACGCAATTCATGCAGATTGGAAGCTGAAGGTACAGGCAAACCTTCCTTCTGGTATGCAGACAGGATTGTAGACTGGATCCAAGTAGACACAGTTTTCTTGGTAATGTCTTTCAGGTGACTTTGGTAACAGGAGAGGAACAATCTCGAACGACTGAGTCCTCTCAATGTAGTGATGTAAAGCCCTCATTGGACACAAGGACAAATCTTCCACATTAGCCGGACCGACAATGGATGATAAGGCTTGAACCACATATGATCGAGGCACTTGATCAGGTAGTTGGTTCTTGGCCACGAAGTTCATAAGGAGCCCTAGGGTAACAGAACTGCACTCGCGATGAAACCGAACCTGGTCAACATCCAAGGCATGAATCTCGGAAACATGTGCAGTTGTAGCAAACCCCAGCAAGAAGGCAGTCTTCCATGTCAAAATTTCTAAGGAAGACTCTTCTATAGACTCATATGGTCAAGGACTGCAAAACCAGATTCAAATCCCACTTCAGTGGACGAAAGCAATGGACTTGATCTTTCAGCTTAAACCCCTTGATAATCTTATGTATCTCAAGGATGGTACACAGCTTCGTAGCAGTGGCTTGATCATGAACCGTAGCAATCATGGACATGTAACCTGCAATGGTCGACCCTTTGAGCTTCAGAGATGTACGAAGATACAGCAGGAAAGAAAGAAATGTTTTATTTAACGATGCACTCAACACATTTTATTTACGGTGTCAGACATATGGTTAAGGACCACACATATTTTGAGAGGAAACCCGCTGTCGCCACTATAGCCAATTATCAGCAAGGGACCTTTTATTTGTGCTTCCCACAGGCAGGATAGCACACCATGGCCTTTGTTGAACCAGTTATGGATCATTGGTCGGTGCAAGTGGTTTACACCTACCCATTGAGCCTTGTGGATCACTCACTCAGGGTTTGGAGTCGGTATCTGGATTAAAAATCCCATGCCTCGACTGGGATCCAAACCCAGTACCTACCAGCCTGTAGACCGATGGCCTAACCATGACGCCAAGGAGGCTGGTATACAGCAGGAAGTCAGCAAGACGAGGCACCGGAATAGTCTGAGGTCTAATTTTCTGCTGGATGCACCATTGGTGTAAACACAGCCATCGGACATTATATGCAGCAGTAGTGGATGATCGATGAGCCTTCAAGATAGCCGCAGAAGTCTTGGAAGAAAACCCTTTCTTCTTCAAGCCTTTGGTGATGTCCACGCGTGTAGCTGGAACAAGCGAGGCTGCGGATGGTGTAACCTTGATGTGGGATACGAAAGCAGATGATCCCAATCTGGTAGAGGCAGAGGATGTGGATCGGCGAGCCTGATGAGGTCTGGAAACCACACTCTCGTTGACCACATTGGAGCAATCAAGAGAAGACGATAATGGAATTGCTGAAATCTCTGCAACACCCTGGGCAGCAGAATTGGAGGCAGAAATGCTTAAGCGTCCATCTGTTCCCAGCTGCTGGCCAAGGCATTGAGATCTATGGTGTCTGGATCTGGTACTGGCGACACATACACTCAAAGCTGATGGTTGAACTGTGTGGCAAACAAATCGATGTTTGGTGTCCAGAGACGGTTACACACCCATTGAAAGGCCTCCGGATGCAGCATCCATTCGGCTGACTGTGGAGATGACAGATGGGAGAGACAGTCTGCTAGGACATTGGACACCCCCGGAATATGTCGAGTACAGATCTGCAGCAGAATGCTGTCCACCAGGTCATACAGGCAAAACGTCAACTGTAGAAGACTGCTTGAGTGAGTGCCGCCCTGGCGATTGATGTAAGCCACCACGGAAACACATTCAATCAACCTCAGACGCCAGTGGAGGATTGCGTTGTAAACGGCTAACATCTCCAGCAGATTGATGTGTAGTTTGGCTTCTTCTGGAGACCACAGCCCTGACAACGTCTGGTCGCTGAGATGAGCTTCTAAAGACGCATTGGCAAAGATATGGTGAATCGCTTGGAAGGGCCGCAAAAAGACTGCGTCTAAGACGTTTGATCGGCGTTGCCACTATCGGAGGCTGGGCTGCAGATCGACTGGCAGACAAAGCTTCAAGTGTGGATTGTTGGGATCGATGGGAACCTGGACAAGGCCGAGATCTGGTCGCAGATGGGCTCTGGTGAACTGTAAGTCCTGTGTCGGATTCAACTGACACTTCTCTAAGTTGATTATCCACCCAAAAGACCGAAGGAACGGCAGGCTTTCTGTCTGGGATTTAACGAGTCGATGTACTTCGAAAGGAAACCCGCTAACGCATGAAAGGAGGCTGTGACGAAAGCGTATTCTTCCGTTTATTGCATTCGAGAGTCATCATCAGCTGAAGGGCCTTGACCATTGTTGTGGACTGCTGATTCTTCTCGTTGGCAGCCACCACCTCCAAAGAATTCCCAGCAAACAAAGTAGACGCCGTTCAGCCAGTTCTTTCTTCCTCTGTGAGTCCAAAGTCGATTTCCTCAAATGTCAGCATGGTCGACTCAGTCTTCTTAGCTCTGGTAGAAAGAACCTTCGAGTAGGCTGCAAACTCTTCCTCCGACAGCCCGGCACACCGATCATGACACGGAACACGACATTCTGGGCAGAACTCGTGTGGGTTGTCCACCGACGTAAACTTCCGACACGTGTCAAGCTAACATCTGACATTAGAAATATTTTTCAATCTCTGAAATAGAAAGACAAAAACAACCATGAACTGCAAAAAGCCGGTAAAAAAGGACGCCATTTTGCAAATGGCGATCACGCATTATTACCCAGCAGAACACAAAGAAATTTGGAATAAATAACACTTAAAACAAGCGTGATATGCCAAAAGAATATAGCGACAAACATAACAAGACAATGAAGGAAACAAATCCACCATAATAATGCAAAAGTATCATGAAAAAAAACATGTCCGAACCCAACAGCGAAGAGAAAAAGAAGGAAGTTGAAGTCACATGATCGGAACTATAGGGAGCATACAGTGAAGAATTTTAGGCCATACCATTGGCTGTTGGGATATTTGGACCAGACCACTTGCTTGGGGGGGTGGGGGAGTGGGGGGTGGAGGTGCATTTTTTGAGGACAGGTAATGTTAAAAAGAAATTGTGTATGTGACATGCCAAAAAGTGAAAACTTCTTATAGTGTTGCTACATATTAATAATTAAATTATATATATTATTTCTACTTTTAAGGATATATACATAATTAGTGAAATTTACTAATACTCATACAAATTTACTAACACAGTGTTTATTTATTGGTATATATATCTATGTAATGTGAAACCATACTATGGGACAAACCAAACGCTTATGTATGTATTTATTGAGCTGAAAGACTTTCCAATCACCAACATTTTACAACAGTACTTGCAATACAGTTGCACACAGTAATTTATATATAGCTATTCACACACACACACACACAAATATATATATATATATATATATATATATATATATTGTCGCCTGAGAGCTAAAAGGTCTAAGTGGCAGATACGACCTAAAACGTCTTTTTTGCATATTCAGAATCACCATCCCCGATTACATAGTCGCAAAAAATCGTAGCTGTGTCCCTAATAGCATCGCTTATACAGAAGGATTTAAATGGTCATAAGTGAATCACAGATACCAATTTGCACGAAAATAAACGCAACTGACACATACGACTTTCCTCAAATTTGCTTGCTGTCCATTATGTGAACACGACTGCTTGTATGTGGTAGATACACCCTTTTTAAATACAGTTTGTTATACAATTATGTCTGACATAGGGCGTATGTGCCAAATACAACCCATATGTATTCTTTGTTATTGGTCTGTGATAGAAATTACAAATGTAAAGTACAATAGAGCATACATTATGTGAATATTTTTATGTGCTTGAATCCTAAAAATAATACGACTTTTGTTTTATGGGAAAAAAAATTATACTGCATGCAATGAACCATTTGGCAACAGACAAGAATCATGTCTGTATATATAAATAGGAATTGCAGTAACATTAATGTTTGTATGGTTTGCTATTTTATGTGCACCATACTTATAATAATAAATGTGTTTTGGTGAATTTTCTTAAAAAACAAATATCTATTTTCAAGTGTTTTTAATCGAAGCAAAGTTTCCAACATGTAATTTGTATCTGTAGATACAATTTTAATTCATAATAATGTTGTATGTGGCATATACGACCAAAGTGCAAGCATAATTACACTGATTTTGGATGTATTTAATTATATGTTACAGTAATCAAGTTCAGTCTTTCAGCTGCCTTTGAAGATCTACAGGATTGCCCTACATGTAGGCATTATGGATTAACAACATTGCACATACAAACGCAATTGTAAGTTATCCAGGACAAAGTCCAGTAACAAGAGACAGTGTAATCAGACATAAAGTTAAAAGGCGAATAAAATGAATGTGCCCTCAACATAAACGATAGCAAGATCTATGAATTTTGATTAACTTTACAGTTAACGAATATTTGCAACAGAATGTTGAACGTGAACATGACACAACACACACACCACTAGTGCACATTGATTAATTAATTAATTAATCATCGGCTATTGGATGTCAAACGTTTGGTAATTATGACTCGTATTCATCAGAGGAAACCCGCTATATTTTTCCTAATGCAGCAAGGTATCTTTTGTATGCACTTCCCCACAGAGGACAGCACATACCACTCACAACAGAGACAGAAAATAATTTAGCACACACAACGGAAACCGGAGGATTGATCAGTTAACACTCAATAAAACGTGGAGAGAACACTGCACATACCACAGTCTGGCGATATCACTGAACACCCATCTCTCATAACTTGAGAGATCTCTGAACACAGTAGAACCTGGAGAGATCACCGAACACACAATAGAAACTGGAGAGATCACTGAAAACACAACAGAACCTGGAGATATCACTGGACACACATAAACTGGAGAGATCACTGAACACACAATAGAACCTGGAGAGATCACTGGACACACAACAGAATATGGAGAGATCACCGGATACACAACGGCACCTGGAGAGATCACTGAACACACAATATAACCTGGAGAGATACTGGACACACAACAGAACCCAGAGAGATTACCAAATACACAACAAAACTAGAAGTGTGCACTGAACACACAACAGAACCTGGAGAGATCACTGAACACACAACAGAACCTGGAGAGATCAACGAACACACAACAGAACCTGGAGAGATCATCGGACACACAATAGAACCTGGAAAGATCACTGAACACACAATAGAACCTGGAGAGATCACTGAACACACAATAGAACCTGGAGAGATCACCGAACACACATTCTGCATACTCAACAGGTGGACATAGTATAGTGTTCACTACTTTTGACATTCAGTACACACCCTCATTGGAAATGTAAACCCTATATCCTTTAAATGAGCTTCACTTGAACCTGGTGTATCCCAAACCAATAAGCTGCTAAACATAGTTTCTTCATTAAAGGACACCAGTTTAAGTTTGCTTAACTATTCTGGTTTGTTGCACTAGCTGATAAACTAGGTATTCTTGAAACTAGTGAAATACATCCTGAGGCAGCAGAACCAGGAACTATCTGCAAAAGGACTCCCATGGTGAAAAAACCCCAGAAAGAACACTGCACACAACACGCCATCGGCTTTTCTGATGACTCATCAGGAACAAATACTTTTCCTAGAAAAAGAGGTTTTGTATGGACAAGTCGTCTGATTCTGATGCACCATCATCAAACAACGAACATGAAGCACTACCACCACAGTGTTTCTGCTAGAAGGAATTTTTTTAGATATGGCTCTATGGAATTGAATGCAACCACAGTCAACAGGGGTATGGGGGGTCCTCCCTCAGAAAGAAAATGGGTTACCTTTAGGGTTAGGATTAAGAAAATCATACAGTAATGATAAGAGTAATTAATTTTGTCAAAATGTTAACTTTAAAAAACATCCTGCTAAAATATTTGGGTATGGCACATTACCCATTTTACCCTCTGGCAGAAATCCTGCACCAGATAAGATCACACAAAATCAGGAGTAGGTCAAAGAAAACAAGGATTTCATGAGTCAGAGAAGTTTTTTTCACATTATTATTTTGTTCAATTGGTGATTTTATTTATCGTATTATTATTAACAAAAGTAAAATAACTTTTTTCACGTAATATTTTGTTTAAGCGGTGATTTTATTAATACGTACTTCTACTTGTATTCCTTTTTGCATGTTTGCTTCTAAATATTTTCTATTTACAAGCTATCTTCTTTTTTAAAATAAATATGTCATTTGCAAAATTTAGATGTGATGGTTCTTTTAGAATATTCAAATTTACTTGATATACTGTTGGTCGTAAATGACGCATTTAATTTAATCATGAATAACTGTCTAACTACAACTATTTAAGCAAATAACTAAAGCACCTAATATGCTAAAAATACCGCAAATATAAAACAAATTATAAATTAATATAAATTAAAACAAATTCGACATCTTAACTACTGATCAAGAAAAACAGTTTTCCTTCATTATTTCGGCTTTTTAAAAATTTGATGCAGTTACATCCTCTTGGCTCTCACGCAACGATATATATTTATTTATATATATATATATATACATACATACATACATACATACATACATATATACATATATATATATATTAATTACGGACAATACGTGTACGTACATAATATATATATTAATTACGGACAATATGTGTACACATACACATACACATACACATACACACATATACAGTGGACTGTCTAAACCGGATCACTTTGTACCATCGAAATAGTCCGGTTTACATAGAGGACCGGTTTAGACAAAATTCATCCAGAGTTATGGTTCTTGAATGATCGACAACTCGCGATCAACAATGACATTTGAACCCATGGATGGTTGGAAATCGATTATTTCACAGACATAAAAAATATATTTAAAGGGAAGGGACATTCCTGAGTTTGCTACAATTTTTAAGATGTTATCCACTAACAGAGACTTTTTAACGATTGTAATTACATATCAAATATATTTTTCTGCATAAAATATTTGTGGCTGCATATTAAACATGTTTCTGGTCGTTCTAATATTTTTACTAGGTTAAATTTCATTTTATTTCCTAACACATTATTTATTCGTATGTACGAAATTATTTGAATACAAAATCCAGATCTAACGGCCTACCGCAATAAGAGTAAACTTCACACGGGTGCGATTACATTTTGTATTTGATCTTGTGACGGCGTCCTGATTACTCGGCAATTGACGATCATTGTTCAACTAATTAAGCAGCCCGTCGTTCAGTCAAATCCCAATCCGGTGTAGACAGAGGTAATTAATGCCTGAACAGATTAGGCAGAGATTTATACCTCAAAGATAAACGGTAGCTGGACGGGGCTTTAGAAATGGACCGGTTTATGCAAGTGAGGTTTCCTAAGTAGCATTTGGATTTATATATGAGTAATGGTACTTCCGGTTAGAGGCCATAACAAAATGGTAAAAGTTATGTAAACACATGTACCTACTATCACCCCAACAAATGGGTTGTCTCAATGCACACATCTGAAATTCTGTATGTTATGCCTGTGCAATGTGTTCCACCAACTCTTCCATATGGCCATCACAGGAATTCACAATATAATTAGGAAGACTGTGTACCTTTTGCACACTCATTCTAGTGTTGAATACTTTCTTCTGGATCAAAACTTTCTATTCCAGGGCCATGATGCATAATAATGCACAGCAGAGATTGAAGAGTTTCCTGTGATATTCTTTTTCTTTGCAGTTCAGTTTTCTGAAAGGCTATTTACAAGCAGCAGTTGATGGTGAAAGCATTTGTTACAAGATTATGAATCAAGTTTTGATATCAGAATTATTTTAAAGTCCAAGTTTTTTTGGATTAAGACATTACTGGATGAACAAACATAAATGGTTTCAAAGTTTAAAGTTTGTTTTGGTTAATGACACCACTAGAGCACATTGATTTATTAATCATCAGCTATTAGGTTTCAGAAATGTGGTAATTTCGACATATAGTCTTAGAGCGGAAACCCACTACATGTTTCCATTAGCAGCAAGGGATCTTTTTTATGTACTTTCCAACAGACAGGATAACACATACACAGCCTTTGATATACCAGTCATGGTGCGCTGGCAGAAACGAGAAAATGGTTTCAGTACCTAAATAAAACAAGCATGTTTTAAATAATATACAAAAATTAAACAAAAGACATGATTGGTGTTGCTAAAATGCAGATGTCAGTTGGAATCACAGTTTTCTTAGTATTTGCTAACATTATGTATGAACAATTGGTTTTGATTGGTCATTTTAAATAATATGTGAAACTTTTGTCTTGAACTTACCACTGAATATGATGATTATATTCCTGATGTTCGTAATTTAAATAGTTTGTTTGAAAAGCATCAATTTGTATTTTGCAAAATACATACAAGTACTGGTACAACAATGACAAACAATATAATAAAAGGTAATCTTGAATACAGAAAGATTTTGTTTAATTATTAGTTACTTGAGAAATTTGCAGTGAATCCCTCATAATCAATAACAAAATGTTCATATCTCATACAACCACATAACATACAAGTATCTCATGATCATTAAGTACGATAAAAAAAATACCTCTCATATTAATGTCACGATGACAAATCACATACCTCACGAGCAATGAGTACATGATAAAAACAAATAAATATCTAAACTAACTATCTCTCATAGTAATATCATGACGACAAATCATGTATCTCACAAGCTGTAACACTGAAAACATTTGGTCATGTTGGTGTATTACATATCAATTTTTGAAACAATATACATGTTTTTGTCACACAGTAACTGTCACTCAATAATTTGTCAGGGTATACAAATGCAACAAAAATGACTATAACACTGAAATTTTTGGCTAATTACTATATTGTATTTTAATTTATGTAAAAAAAAATTACAATTTCTTTTATTCACACTAAGTAACTAAATATTTTCCAAAGAAAACTCCACCCCCCCCCCCCCCCAAAAAAAAAATATATAAAAAAATGGGAGTAAACTTTGAATCAAAGTGTGCAATTGTGTTCTACAACTGTATAACTGAAAACTTTTGGCTAATGGCTGTATATTATATTATTTGTATTTCTGTTGAACACTATATAAAAAAAATGTTTGGTCCTCAGTGGCTAAAATACTTTTTCAATGTGATTTATTTTTCAAAAACAAACTAATTTGGTATTAATTAAGCCTATAAAAGCTTTATTGAATGTTTAACATGTTATTTATATATAATTTACGGAAGTATGCGCATTATTATCAAGAAACACAACTACCATTAGTGGCGTGTATGTCCAGATAAGTTGTGTCCCTTGCAAGGTATTCCAGAGAAGTTATGTCCCTTACAAGGTATTTTTACCAGTCACCATAGCTACGCAGTACAGACGTTTCATAAATAAACAAACCATGAATACAGTTGTTTCAAAATATGTCACTGGTGAATATCATTTGTTAAAAGTATCATATTATAAACATATGAAGTTGCGTCTGGATGTTTAAATGCCTTTAAAGTGTTTATCAATGTTTGTAAAAAAAACAAATTTCAATATCTACTTCGCACTAATGCATTCATCACCCTAGTTTACATATTCAGCACGATTCCCAATATTATCCTAGTTGTTAATGTATGTAAGGCTGGAGAAATATGCATGTAATCGGAGATGCGATTTAGTCAAAACTGAAAAATGTGTTTAGAGTAGCGGCCCTTTGCTTGCTCATCACGAAATAGTGCAACAAATGGACACACAAACCAAAAATGTATAATCTATCATACTCACAAAATCCTGATTGAAGTACTTGCATCATTATTAACAAAATAAATCTTCAATGACAACCTTGAAAAATATCCCTGCCATGTGAAATATGCTAAGTACTAAAAGAGGAAAGCAACTCGCCGTGCACATTAAGAAAACTATTGACTTAACGGTTGATAGTCACTTCGTACCATGGTCATTTCGTACCATAGTCATTTCGTACCTAAGTTGGTCGTTTCGTACCCTGGTCATTTCATACCATTGCAAAAAGTCATTTCGTACCTTGGTCATTTCGTACCCTGGTCATTTCGTACCATTGTAAAACGTCATTTTGTACCCTAGTCATTTCATAACTTCGTCATTTTGTACCATAATTGAGTCATATCGTACCACAGCATAACAATTTATAACAATCACCTCGGTAGTGTCTTTTACAAAATAACATTAAATTACATCTATAAGATGCAAACACCACCTGCAACTGATTTTTGTTTTGACTTTATAAATCATTAACCATTTAATCTTGTTCCTAAAAAAAATCAAGTCATTTCAAACCATACACTGAAAAACATTTGTGGTTAATTTAAGGGATATTTTATCAGCAAAAGACTAAACATTATGCCACTTTGTAAAAACATTAGCAATTGGTTAATTTGGGTAGTTAATGTTTCTAATGGTTGTTATTGTTTATTTTTTAAACAAATAAGATGCAAATAAGTAATAGTTGGCCATTTCAACTGATAACTGAAAAACATTGTTCATATTTATTTATTACTATTAGCATATTTATTAATTGTGAATATAAAAAGCGCACTTTGGTCAATTGGATTATTGCTGACTTACTAAAGTAGAAACACTGTTTCTCTTCGTAGACATATTTTTCCATACAAGTGTGCAAGTGATCTGTCTCTAAGTTCTTTTCTCTTGTTTGAAAAAAATGTATACAAAACTATACAAATTATCTTGGACCTGAAATGTATAACTTGCTTTTTCGTAATGCAACATTGTAACTTGTCAAAAAAGATACATGTCAAAAATTAAGACCTAATAAATAAATAATATTTTGTTGGTCCATTATGTTGTTTTATTGTTTTTGAAAGTTAGACTAATTATCTAGAGCCATTTCACAAGACATCGAAGTTGTCAGAGTAAATACCAAATACTGCTCCTGTCAGGTAAAATGGAAATAACAGTTGACAGGTATTATGGGTATCAATAATGATATGCTGCACAATAACATTGTAGTGTATGTTGTATATCACCACCTATAACGACATTATTGAAACCTGGTGTGAGACTGGACTATATTGTGTACTCTTATTATTATCACTGATGTGAGACTCTATGTAACATTCATTCAACGATTCTGATGATGTAATATACAATAAATGGAGCATGGCAGAAGACGCCGTGTTTCTGTCTTTCTTTTAATGTACGTACTGTCCATGGTGTCAGAAGCACTATAACTCACACCTGCAAGTAGTTAAAGCAAGAGTAAGTCATTAATATCAAAAGTTACTTGAACTGAATCATGGATGGCATTGTAGGAAGTGTGCCAGTTATTAATTGGCAGGCGAACGATCTTGCTGCAGATTGGCAGGAATTCATTGACCACATGACATTTGTTTTTGAAGGACCTCTTAGTGACAAAACCGAAGCACAAAAATGCAATTACCTCATGCTTTGGGTCTGATCCAAAGGTCGTGAGATATACAAAACCTTCACTATGACTGAAGAACAAAAGAGAGTTCTAGATCAATATTATAGACGTTTCAAAGCACATGTCATTCCAAAGACAAACAGTATCTTTTTTAGATATAAGTTTCAATCGAGGGTACAAACAGATGAAACCTTTGAATGCTTTGTCACAGATTTAAAGCTGCTAGCTCGTGATTGTGATTACCATGACTGTGACGAAATGATTCGAGACCGCATAGTGTTTGGTATACATTCTACAAAAATCCTAGAAATAGCGCATGCATACAAACTTTCACAATCACAGTTAAAGACGATGAACCCACCACAGGACACAGAAGTTCATTCAGTAGGGCCTCATAGGTCTGTTAATTCTCCGAAACCCAACAACAAATGTCGTAATTGTGGCTATGATTGAAAACCCGGACACATTTGCCCCACGAAAGGGAAGGAGTGTTCGAAATGTAATAAACATAATCACTTCACAAATGTCTGTCATTCACTTGTGTCGATGGAAGAGAAAAGGGCATTTCCCACCCAAAAAGAGAAAGTGCATCACATCCAGGAAGAAGAAAATGAAGAAGACGACAACGTCTTCATAAGTTCACTCTTCATGGATATCAGTACCATACATAAAAATGAATGGTTTGCAGACATTGAAATTCAAAATAACATTGTTCCATTCCAGCTAGACACAGGTGTCAAATGTAATACCCTCACATATAAACAATTCCAAAGTCTTGATCTCAACCAAAAGCTCGAAAAATCTTATTCCACTTTATGGCCCTATTCCGGACATCGCCTCAATGTTAAAGGTAAAATAACAGTACTGTGCACATACAGGGATAAAACAGTTTCTCTTGTGTTCTATATTGTCAATGTAGATACACACAGCGTTTTTAGTGGACGAGCTTGTCAGTCCTTAGACCTCATTCAGCATATTCATACCCTCGACAAAACTGAATGTCCTCCTGAATTATTCGAGGGTCTTGGATGCTTACCAGGTAAATATTGTATCCAACTTGAATAATATGCCAAACCCATTATAAACCCACCACGTCGAGTCCCTGTAGCTCTGCAAAACCGTGTAGCCCATGAGCTAGACCAGATGGTAAGCCAAGATGTGATTTTGAAGCAAAAGGATCCAACTCCATGGATCAACAGTATGGTTACCGTGATAAAGAATGACAAGTTACGTATATGCCTTGATCCCAGTGACTTAAACCAAGTGATCAAATGTGAGCATTACCCGACAAAGATGTTGGAGGAAGTGGTTGCTAGAATACCTAATGCACATTATTTTTCACAGTTCGATGTGAAGAAAGCATATTGGCAAATACAGTTGGATGAGCCAATCCCTCTTCTTACCACATTCAATACACCAAAAGGGAGATATCGCATCACTCGTTTTCCACTTGGTATTTCATCGGCAAGTGAGGTGTTTCAGCGAGCAATGGAAGATGTGTTCCATGGTCTGGAAGGTGTTGAAACTGTACATGATGATATCTTAAGTCTGTGGGAGTACACAAGAAGACCATGATCATCACCTTGAAGCTATGATCAAACGTGCTAAAGAATCTAGTATCAAGTTTACGGCTGAAATATGTGTTAAAAAGGTAGATAAAGGTTTGCGGCCTATAACTGAACACATTACTGCAATTTTGGATATGCCTCCTCCAAAAAACAAAGAAGACTTGCAAAGATATCTTGGATTGATTCAGTTTCTGTCTACATTTATGCCAAATTTAGTACAAGAAGCAGCACACTTAAAGAGTTCTCCTGAAAAAAGATGTCGAGTGGCATTGGGAAAATGAACAGCAACAGAACGTCATGAAACTGAAACAGATGGCAGCATCTGCTTCCACATTGTGTTACTTTGACTCGTCTAAGCTGATTGTCTTGTCAAACGATGCAAGCTCACATGCTTTGGGTACTGTTCTGATGCAGCAAAACCAACTGGTATCATGTGGATCCAGAGCACTCACAGCTACTCAGATTCGATATGCACAGATAGAAAAAGAACTTCTTGATATTGTGTTTGCATGCCAGAAATATCTTGATCTCATATATGGTCAGCAAGTCACAGTTCACACAGATCATAAACCTCTTGTAGCTATATTCAAAAAACATTTACACGAATTGTCTCCTCGACTTTAGCGAATGTGCATGAAACTGCAAACGCTGTGACCTAGATGTTCCTGGTAAACAACTAATAATGGCTGATGTTCTAAGTCGTGCTCACTTGAACATTACTGATGATAAACTGTTTGATGACAAGATAGAAATCAATAGTATTGGTAAACTACCTGTCTCTCCAGAAAAACTCAGAGAATTCCAAAATGCAACTTCTGATGACACTGTTCTACAAGCATTACATGATATTGTCATGTCTGGATGGGCTGATGAAAGACACTAAGTTCCATCTAACATCCGTGATTACTGGACATATCATGATCATGAAATTACAACATCAGATTGTTTAATGTTCAAAGGAAGTAAAATCCTTGTGCCCAAAATTCTTAAGAAAGAAATGCTGACAAAATTGCATGAGTCACATCTTGGAATTGTGAAATGTAAGCAGAGAGCCTGTGATGTTCTCACAATCAAACGACAAAGAACCTATGCATATTTCAGACTGTCCTGAACGACTGTGGTCCAAAGTAGGTACTGACATTTTCCACAACAGAAATAGTCACTACTTACTTTGTGAAGATTCTATAGCAAGTGGTAGAAGTCCTGAGTTGACAGATAAAACAAGCTGTGAAAACAGTAAAGCAAAAGCTCACAAAGCCCTACTTGCATATCGGAACACACCATTGAAGGATTGAATGCTCCACCGGCAGAACTCCTACAAGGTAGACATCTTAAATGCACTCTGCTAGTTTCCAAAACACTGCTGGAGCCACAACTACAACACAAAGTTCAATCTCCACTAGAAAAGCAACAGCTAAAAACAGTTATATTACGATCGATCAGCACGTCATAAATTATCTCCTCTCACTTCTGGTCAAATGGTTTGCATGCATGTATGCTGGTGACACCTGGCATCCAGCTACTGTTGTTGATAAACATGCCTCTCCACGATCATATATTGTGGAAACAGATTCTGGTCATAATAGTAAAAAAGTAAAGTTTGTTTTATTTAACGACGCCACTAGAGCACATCGATTTTTTATCTTATCATCGGTTATTGGACGTCAAACATATGGTCATTCTGACAGTTTTTTAGAGGAAACCCGCTGTCGGCACATAGGCTACTCTTTTACGACAGGCAAGGGATCTTTTATTTGCACTTCCCACAGGCAGGATAGCACAAACCATGGCCTTTGTTCAACCAGTTATGCATCACTGGTCGGTGCAAGTGGTTTACATCTACCCACTGAGCCTTGTGGAGCACTCACTCAGGGTTTGGAGTCAGTATCTGGATTAAAAATCCCATGCCTCGACTGGGATCCGAACCCGGTACCTACCAGCCTGTAGACCGATGGGATTCTGGTCATAAATACCATCACAACCAAAAACATTTAGCTCTGGATAGAACTCTGCAAATACCTGAAGAAGATTCTGTCAACAAACCACAAGATTGTCCAAATTCCATTAGACAATCCACTGAAATCCCAGATATTAGTGCTCAAACCACACCAGATGTACCTGTTTCATCTCCATCTACAAATGTGTTGACAGATGTTACAAGATCAGGTAGAACACTTAGGCTACCTGTCAGATATCAGGATTAGTATGTGTGATTTGTGCTTTTAAGGAAGGCCAGAATAATGCCTTTAAAGGGAGAGTAAACTTCTTCTTCTTCTGCGTTCCCAAGGCCATGCTCAGACTTCCAGTCCTGTTCTCACCAGGAAGTCCGCTGTCCGTCGAAGGGACGATGTCGGTCCCCAAAGTTTCTCTTTTAGGTCCACCGGATATGGCCAGGTTTCTGGTCTCAGGGTGCTATATGATGGACAGGACTGAAGAATGTGTTCAGGCGTTGGGCATCTGTACCATAGGGACATTCATCAGTGTGGGCAAGTCTGAGTCTATAGAGGTGGGAGAGCAGGCGACAGTGGCCAGTCCTCATTCTAAAGACTCAAGGTTATCCTCTTTTTTCCACTTCCATCCGTATCTTCCAGTTGGTGTTTATGACGGGAGTCTGTCAAGGTCTTAGGTTTTTTTCTTACCCATTAAGGACCCCTTGCCTACAATTGTTGTTCATATGAACCCATTTGATATATAGTTAACCAACCTGTGTTTGTAACAAGATGTTATTACTAAATAACTTCACTATCTATTGACCGATTGTTGAGTTTGAAAGATGTATATTTACAGCCAGTCACTGGGAACCAGTACCTGTTACTGGTTAGTAATGAAGACTGGTATATTATATGATATTAATGATTATATTGTAGAAAAACCTAACATATTTACTCTTGTTTAATTGGCCATCAGTCGATTAATCCATTATTACCAGTAGTTTAGTCAGCCAAATTACACTTAGAATCAGTTATCTTCATGTAATGACTAAGTGTCATGATAGGTGTAATTAACCATTTACTGTCGCTAATTAACACCAATGAAGTCAGAAAGACACTCTTCAAGCCTTTCCAGGGAATATCTTTGGGTGCCCGCAGTAGTTGGTTTTTGCTGCTGTGATCCATGCTGTTGAAGCATACTCTAAATGTGGTCGAACAGCACCTGTATAGACTTGGGTGAGGATCTTATGATTTGCCCCCCACTTTGTGCCTGCTAACTTCTTCATGATAGTCATTTTCTTGGTTGCCTTATTTTCCAGTTTTAACTTGTGGTATCCATGAAAGCCTTCTATCCAGTGTCACACCAAGGTAGGTTGGTGTATCCTGTTGGGGGATGTTTCCACCTTGGAGATAAAGGTTGTATTGTTCTTTCTTTGTTGAAAGGGAAAAACGGGTGGCTTGTGTTTTATTTTTGTTGATAGTGACCATCCACTCTTCTGCCCAGTCAGAGATAGTATTCATGGCATCCTGTATCCTGATGTTTGCTGTGTTGATTTGTTCAGAGGATGTCCATATTGCCAGATCATCTGCATGGATGGCTTTTGAGAGGTATATTGAGAGGTGGTCTACAGTGTCATTTATGAAGATGATAAAGAGTGTTGGCGAGATGACCCCTCTCTGCGGGACTCCCTCTCTGAGTTTCACTAGATTGCTTGTGTGTCTTTCTAGTTTTACTCTGGCCATTCTCTGAAATAGGTAGCTTTTTATCCAGCCATACATTCTTCCACAAATCTTTTTTTTGAGAAGCTTTAAAAGTAGGCCATCCTTCCATACCTTGTCAAAAGCCTTTGTAAGGTTAACACATTAGTAAGAGTAAACTAAAACATGAACCTTATGTGTTGGAAATTTGCATACCCGGACCACCAACACATACGGACACTTTAACAAATGAAAAATGCGTAACTTTAGTGTTAATAAAAAAATCGTGATTATTCCTGCTAACTGGGGTCAGCCATTTTCTTTTCTTTTCATGGCGTCCGGTACAGCTAGCTTGGGGCGAAGTGACGTCAGCTCCTGACCATCTCCTGTATGTACAGTGTAAACAAAAGCAGTAATTTTCGACAAGGCGCTTCTCTTTGATCAACATGACTTGTAAAACAGCATAAATGACGTGATAATATAATAAACTATTTAACTAAATATATTAAAGTTGCATTAACGGAACAAAATGGGGTTATAGTATTTTTCTCTGTTAAATAATCCAAAGGAAAAATGTACACTATTAGACCTATTGATATGCTACTTTGGAGCAAAAACGACAACCCACGATATCCAAGTGAAAAAAAAAAAATTCTTTGGGACTACGTAATTGGTCAGTTCTGTGGTTTTAGATCGGATAGTCTACTTAATCAAAAGTTTTACAGAACTATTTACAGTAATAAACCATGTCCATTACCATTTTAGTGGTGACAGGTAATATTACACAATACCGGTATGTATTTTTGTGTCTAGACAGCGTCAGTTAATTGGCTTGTCTGGTTACCAATCAAATACACACCTGCCAATCAGGAATCACAGGTAGAAGCATCTAACGGAAAGATTTCCGCCTGTTACCCCATTATATTGATATATGTATAGAGGGAACCTCACCATAACCCTAAAACTAACCCTAATCCTAAAACTAACCCTGACCCTAAAACTAACCCTAACCCTAAAATCAACCCTGACCCTAAAATTAACCCTAACCCTAAAACTAACAATAGGGGGTAACAGTCGGACATTTTACCCTTGTTGTTTTATTACCTGTATTAATGTTGTTGTTATTTGTTGCTGTCCTTTGAAGCCAATGAGGAGGCCGTTTGGGTGTATCCTTTCTTTTTTCCTGGGGGGAGTAAACTTAAAACGGCTAAAGAAACAGAAGCGTCTTATACTAAACAGCAAAAGATTAAAAAAACAAACAAAGGGAACTGACAGAAATAAAACTAAACGTTAAAATATGAAAGAAAAAAAAAATTGCATGATACTTGACAACAGCCAAACTTTATGCATCTTTTCCTTCTGTTTATGTCCAATTGTTAATCGACTGGTAATGCTTTTATCATTTGCAGTTTGTAAACCAGTCAATACCAAGGAAAGATAACTACAGCGGTAATTCATAATTGAAGGTTCCACACCACTATTTGTGTACTTTATGGACATAAATATATTTTACTTAAATGGAAAAGCAAAATCTAAATTTGTCAGTGAAAACATATTTTAAACTGGCGAGTGTGGCAAAGACTCCATCAGGTCTGGTGTATTCTGACGTCTTGACTGCGTCTCTAGGCCTACCGGTACATGTTACGTCACAGGTTGTAGGCCTAATCATTAATCGGTACTTTAGTATATGATCTATTACTGAAGTATTTAGCTATATTTACATTTATATAATGTGCACCTGTAAATCACTGAGCCGGCCTCGGTAGTGTCGTGGTTAAGCCATCGGACATACAGCTGACAGGTACTGGGTTCGCAGCCCGGTACCGGTTCCCACCCAGAGCGAATTTTAACGACTCAATGGGTAGGTGTAAGACAACTACACCTTCTCTCTCACTAACTACTAACAACTAATATCTAACCCACTGTCCTGGACCGACAGCCCAGAGAGCTGAGGTGTGTGTCCAGGACAATGTGTTTGAACCTTAATTGGATATAAGCACACAAATAAGTGTCTTATATTGAGGTTGACCCGCCGGCCAGCCCGGACCATGCTCCACCCACATATGGTGCCGCTGACACCAAGCTCACCGCCACGCAGAGCAAAAGCCAAGGAAGCGGTGTGGCTTTGGGCTAACTGGTTTGAGCAAATCAAGAAGCAACATTGAATAATTGCCAGCCCAATGTACGAAATGCTACCGAACAAACCGTCCAGGAAGACATTCCCGCACCACTACGACCACCAGCGAGACAGCTTCATCCTGAACGGCATAACAGGTAGCTTGCTTGATCACGACTCATCACTCCGGCAATTTCCACCAGGCCTACGTCTGAAGGGGTTCGGGTGGGAACATCGTACACCGATATTGCACGACGATTTGCTTGCACCAAAACAACGATAGTGAGATTAATGAGACGATGTAGGCAGACAGGAAGAACAACTGACCTACCACGTAGCGGAAGACCACGTGTTACAACACCGCGGGAAGACCGCTATCTGCGAACGTTACATCTACGCAATAGGTTCTTGACCGTGACGTCATCTTCATCTAATGCTTTGGGTCATATTGTAAGTCGACGCACTGTGGCACGGCGACTAAGAGCACATGGAATTCGTGCCTACAGACCATATAGAGGAACAGTTCTGACACGTGATCATCGCGTCCGGGGGTTATGATGGGCCAGAACAGTACTTCGATGGCGACTTCAACAGTGGCAGAGGGTGTGGTTTTCAGATGAAAGCAGGTTCTCTCTCTACAGGTCCGACGGAAGAGTTCGAGTTTACAGGCGTAGAGGAGAAAGAACGGCACGAGCCCGTGTTCAAGAATTTGAACCTTTTGGCGGAGGCAGTGTGATGGTGTGGGGCGGTATTTGTGGTGACCAGAAGACGGAACTTGTCGTCATCGATGGTAATCTAACCACCGTTAGATATCGTGATGAAATCCTGCGTCCCATGGTTCTTCCATTTCTTCAACAACAGCAACGTGGAACACGACAACGCCAGGCCCCATACTGCTCGGATGGTACAGAACTTTATACAAGCTAACAACATCGATGGTTTTACCTTGGCCAGCTCGATCTCCAGACATGTCCCCGACTGAACACCTTTGGGATCAAGGTAACAGACAACAGCTTGCACAGGCTCTGGCAGAAGAATGGAGAAGAATACCCAACGACGTCATCAGGCGTTCCATGAGACGTCGTGTCGTGGCGTGTATTGATGCTCAGGATGGCCATACCCGTTATTAGACATTCATTGCCTACACATTTATTGGAAAAGTTGACCGTGTTTATTTCAGCACATTGTGTCAATTAACAAACTGATCCCCCGTGTCTATCAAACATTATTATGCAACCTGTAGGTATTGTTCAACTGTGAAATTACATGTAATAAACTAAAAATGTATAAACTTTTCAATAAATGTGAATGTTATAATAAATATGTTTTAGTTATTTTTGTTTTATATTTTGTCGGTATACTTTCTTTTGCCCGTCAGTATACTTCCAATTTCTGGCTTAATTCTCCCATTGAGGAACTTTCAAAACCCTCCGCCTCTGCCTTGTTTACCTTCGATAACCAACCGGATTTACATTCTCCTCCTCCAGTGCACAAGTCGTAAGCGAGCATCCCACTTCCCTCCCCCACGACAGGTGTGCGCTACCACAGCTGGCTCTGAATATGCACGCTGAACCCTTTGATCTGACACGACCTGATGTAAATAATTCCTCCCTCTCCTAAGTATTTTGGCATCTAGGTTAGTTCTTTGAAATGACCGCAAACAATTTAAGGGTGTATGTAAAATAATATATGTATCTGAATTAAATCTGACGTCACGCGTTTAACCTATGAGTCATAGTCTATATATTTTAAACACAAATCTACTAATAAATATTGAGTATAATTTTTAATTTACTTCTAATTAATGGATATTACGGTGGAATATCTTTCATTATATATCCGAATGATATTTTGCAAAATAAATTAACTTACAACATAATTATGACATTTTAGTTTTGTCGTTCAGATTCAAATGCTTCATATTATTCGGGAATCCAAAATCGTAGTTTTAAAAACTCCTTCAAAAGCAGCAGGAAACGTACCAGACTAGTGCTAAGGGGCCGTCCATAATTTTCACGAGCGTACAAACCGTATGCCGGGGGGCGGGGGGAGTTAAGGGGCCAGCGTACACTTTTTTTGAAAATGAAAAATGTCGATCAACATTTTTCATTTGGGGATGTACACTTTTGGGGGGGGGGGAGGGGGTGGTCAAAAGCGTACGGTTTGTACGCTCGTGAAAATGTTGAAAATTATGGACGGCCCTATAATGGCTTACATTATTATGTTTAGAAGGTACCCCAATCAGGCCCGTAGCCAGGATTTTGAGAGGGGTAGGGGTCGTTGAGGCTTATGGTGAGACACGCCCGAGTTGGTTAAGGGGGTACGGGGGAAACAAATTTGAAAAGCAAATACGGGTGGGGGGGGGGGGGTCGACCGACCCTCCACTGGCTACTGGCCTGCCAATACATCCTAAGATGCCCCAAGACACCACCAAAATACCTCAAGAAAACACAAATATTGCTGATTGTTTAAAAAAACAAAAAATTAAAGTGTACCATTTTATCAAATATTTAGTGGAAAATGAAGTTATTTTTTTTTTTTTAAACTAAGCCTTAAAGGAGACCGGACACCAAAAGACATGTAGTGTGTAATGGATTAAGTTAGCGTCAAAGACCGCATTACTCTAACGCCCGGCACGCTGCGAGGCACCGGTCAGCTGCGCGTCTTAGGTTTGGGGTAAAAACAGAAGTGGGCGGGATTATGCATAGATCTGAACGAAAGCGAGGCAATACGTCATTGGTGAGAGTTACCAAGCAATACCGGTACACGTGTTGATTCTTTGGTTGTGCCTTTTAGTCGTCTTTTCTTTTTTTGTCTCCAGGTTTATTGGAAATTTAATTTACAAGATAATTAGTGTTATTATATACTTTCGACGTAATTATATGATGGTTAACTGCGCAGTGTTTAACTGCAACAGTAACAGCAATGCATCCCAAGAAACGGCCAACATCATGGTTTCGATTTCCAAAAAAACGAAAGTTGTTTTAAAACATGGACGCATTATTGTCGTCGAACGGGCTTTACACCAACAATGTGAAAATTAAAACAAGTATGTACTTAAGATATACATTAAGGTATTGCAATTTGTTCACATACGAATATTTAAACTTCACATTTATTTACCTATAATTACCAAATTAATTTTCACCGACAGCCCATAACGACTCCATACTAACGTCTCTTGATCTAGTTGGTTTGTTAACCTCATAAAATAATATAATTAATCACTTTGGGCATCTAGCAATTTAAAGCAAAATTAACAATAGTTACCATATGGAATAAACATCATATATTATTTTGTTTTACCTGTAATATATTTGACCTGTAATATATTTTCATCAGTACTTCCTTCTTCCTCCATGAATGATTAAAGAAAATAACACTGGATATATTGTAAAAAAAATTTTTAAAAATTTCAATATATAACAAATGTGTTTTATGTCAGTAAACCTGAAACAGTTGGTTTGAAATCATGATTACAAAATCCTAAAGATAAAAGGAACTGGTTCCTAACTTCACCCTTTACATATTATCTACATTTGTATAGGCCTGTAGGAACGATATTTGAAGTGTGTGTGTGTGGGGGGGGGGGGGGGGGGGGGGATACAGTCTCTAGTGAAGGATACAAACTAGATTTTTATCTTTATATCATCTTTATTTATGCAAAGTAGTGAAAGTTTAAAACATACATTTTCATCCTAGAGTGTGTGATGGAGAACAAGCCCCTAGGCCCGCCCCTCCCCAGTTCCTACGGGCCTGTTGTATTTTATATTAGTAAATGCAAAGACTACATAATAATATTGTCGATAAGACATATTAGTTGTAAAGTGATTGTCAGTATGTGGCAACAGTATATTTTCCAACATTTCTGTGTTTCTGTACCCGGCTGTGGACAGTTTCGGCAGACTGGTAACACATTTTCTTAATAATTAAAAGTACACGGTTTAACCAAACACATTAAAACTTGGATGGTAACTAGTTAAGAGAACAAAGTTTTTTGTTAAATTATTATATTTTCCTTTAGTGAGGAGGGAACTCTTTTTGCAAATTTGCGAAATCGGCCTCTGGAATATCCAGTGACGTGTCATATTTACATCTATGCTGAACAAGATTTATGATGAAATATTATTACATTTTGTGTGCTTTTCTTCTAATTAGGTCCATTTGCTTCAGTTTACATTAAAAATGTCATAAAAAAATATGTTTTAAAAAATGCTTGTATGCTAGTCTATGACCGTGTGGCTTCCTCGTCTTCGTCGGCAGTTGATTCATCCGAATTTTCGTCTAAGACAACATTTCCAGGATTAGAGACAAAGTCTCTGATAAGTGGTTCAAACTGATACGGTTTGATGCCATTAGCACAAGCTGGACACAATTCTTCGTCACTCGAATCGCTAAGTTCGACCATGCTGCTTGGTAGTTTCTTCAGTTTTACCTCTCATCGATGACGTCACGGGTTTAGCTCATCAGTTGTCGACAGTTTCCGGCAAACATCGGAGATCGGCGAAAAAAAACCCCAACCAAGACTGGCACGCTTAACTTAGTCAATAAGGGATCGCGGTTGTTGCGTGTTGTGGTTTATGACGGCAAACAATTCATTACGCCCTATATATGGTTTGGTGTCCGGTCTCCTTTAATGACAGCCAATTGCTAAGGGAGATAATCCAAAGAGTTGAAGAACTGCATCAGTGCAGTATCTCAATTCCTTCGTTTAAAACCTTCAATTACAATTAAACAAACATAATCATAACCGTGTACATCCAGGCTACACCACGAGGAGGTGCTTTTCCATGACCATTTTTGTAATTTATTTAATTTTAATTTGAAAGGACTATCTTGAGTTTTCCTCTCTAGCAAGATTGCGTTTTCAGCCTACTAAATCATTTTCACTCTACTAAATCATATTAATAAATTAAATATTAACCTTTGTTTGACACCCAATAGCCAATATGTTTGTTTTTGTTTTAGTTTTGGGGTTGTTTGGGTTGTTGTTGTTTTTTGTCGTTAAACATTCATTTCCCCTAATAAAATAGTTGACAACAACGTTAACAAGCCCAACCGACTGGACACTTTTTTGTTTCCCGCTATTTCATCTGTGATCTTCAGAATATCTTGTTGTTTAAATTTAAATTCTTCATGTTTTTCCACATTATAAAAAGAGTCAAATTTCTTTGTTCGATCAAAAATAACCAGTTTCTGAATCGCGACACACCAGCGCGGCCATTTTCCTTTCAGACGCATCCGGCGGATAGGGGATAGCCTTTATAGCAGAAAATGTAGCGAATAGCGTTATTCGCGTTTAGGCTATTCGGGGAACTCTATCCTGCCGTCATGCAGATCAAATTTCCATACTAGTCTTATCCGGCGGATAGGCACTATTCCCGGATAGTGGACTTATCCGCCCCTCAGGCATACGGCCCCAGAACTGTAGGAAACATACATATTTGTCAACGTTTTTTTTATAAATATTATTAAAATGTTATACTGAAAATGTATGATTCGAATGAAACCTTTTGAAAATGTAATCAAAACACTTCAATGACATTAAAATGTTATACTGAAAATGTTTTTAATAAACCTTTTGAAAATTTCATTAAAACATTTCTAAGACATTATTAATATGTTATATGCAAAATCTTTTGAAAATAATTTCAAAATGTTATGTGTTTGCTGGGCTGCAGGCGAGAATTCAGGCGCAGGCCCGTAGCATGGTAGACATTATTTGGGGCCTCAGTTGAACGAGCGCCCAAGGCGCGAGTTATTTGGGAGTAGTATGGGGAGTGGGGGGGGGGGGGGGGGGGGGGGGGTGGCACTTGAGCCTCACGATATGCAAATGATTGGCTGATGACGTCACGGGTGGGCGTGGCCTCTTCTGATTGGCTGACCTTTCCAAGCGTGGGGTGTAACGTCACGGCATAGACCTAACTGGGTTAATGACTTGGACAGCTGTGGGATGGGCGTGCGAACCTGACCTTTGTATAAGGAAGCACCGGATGTCGGCCAGATTTATGGGTGTGTTAACCGTCGGGGGTCTATACAGGAAACAGATGGTGCGGAAGTTGTTAATAACCCATAGATTACGGATTACGGAGGGTTTATCTGACTGTGACAGCTGGTCTTTTGGTGTACAGGAAACACATGGTGCGGAAGTCGTTAATGGCTATCAGATGGCAAGATAGTGTGGGTTGAATGGGTTTATTAGCTGTCGGGGGTCTATACAGGAAACAGATGGGGCGGAAGTCGTTAATGGCTATCAGATGGCAAGATAGCGTGGGTTTAATCGTTTTGACGTGTGTGCGTAATAAGAACCAGATGTGAGTCTTGGTAACGGGGAGTGGAAAATGCCACGGCGTTTGAAATGTGCCCATATACGGCGATGGCCATGAGTCATCCCAGAACGTGTTCAGACACGTCTTGACCTCTAGATAGCGTGGGTACGCTATGGATGGCGTGGGATGTGACGTCACAAGAAATAGATAACTGAAGTGTGTGTGTGTGTGTGCCCAGGATAGCGTGATTGGATCTTAATTGGATAGAGGTACGGAAAATAAATATAAACAGTGCTCCATGTGCCAAATGTCCGAATATATACGGTATTTAAGGGATGCCGACACAAAGAATTGTGTCACGAATGTTCAATTTTGAAAAAATTATGATGTGTTTATTAATTTATTTAACGTTCATTGGAAGAACATTTGAAAATTCAATTTGGAAGAAGCTCAATGATTGTTTCGAAAATAAACAAGATTATATACTTGTGGCTCAAGACTGATGTTACACACGTTGCGATTTGTTATTTGTCTGACAGAATAGCTGTTCCGTCTCAGCTTTTGAAGATCGTCTTCAAGACTTACTGAATACATCTCTTTGGTGCACGTTTTTATGCGAACGTCTGTCGCGCACACGCTGAGGGTGTTTATTTGGAAAATATCATTGGGCAATCTGTCGTGTGTAATTGTGATCTGGTGTGGAAATATCTATGGTTTCCCGAGACCATTGGCTTGCTTAATGAAAGACGTTAGCCTATATGCTTACTGAAAATAGCAGTCTGAATTTAGATAATGATAGCTTTTATTTTATGGATTCGTGTACCTTAATAATTATTGCTTATAAAAAATGGATAATTATAAATTAACAGGGTTTTTTATAAATGGTTCTACAGTGAATGTTTCTGTCGAGAGTGCACTGATTTATCAAGTATGTGCAGAAAAGCACTTCAATTATCTGTAATAATCATTGATTACTATGAATAAACTAAATGTAAAGTGTAACTCGGCGAAAGGCTGCCACGGGCTTAATGAGTATCACGTGTCGATCAAAGGGAAATAACTGCATTAAAAAAAAAATAGTGTTCGAGTAATAGACCTCTTTCACATTCCCATTGCGCATGTGCGCGAAGAGTACCGTCCCTTGCCGAATTGGACGGTATCGAGGCTATATACAAATTGGGGGGCATGATCGACAGTTGCCATGAGCGTCGTGACTGAATCTCTAGAGACTAACGTACATATTTCGTATAAGATGTTAAAATGGCTGCGAAAAACGGTCTACTAAAGTTTACATCGGAATGGTTTAAGACAGAAAACAGTGAAAGATTTACTTAGACGAAGTCTCTGGAGCCGCCTGTCAAGGGTATTTTAACAGCGCAAAATTAAGATTCATACAATAAAATTAACTTCAGTGGAATGTGTTTGTTACTTTTAACAATTAGAATTATAGTTAGGCCTAAATATTCACGCGGATTTACCAGTGATGTTTAATTCTCCACATGTATCAGTATTTAAAATTTAATAAAATATGCCTCCCCTTCCCCCTAAAAAAAACAACAAAACCACTAACTCACATAGACCTTTATCACAGCTCTATTTTCCCCTTATCGTTTCATTAAAAAAGACAGTCGTACAACTACTAATCAGTGTTACATACATGTCTATCCACAAATTATTTATTTATGTATTTATTTATTTACTTACTTATTTATTTATCTTATTTTATTTATTATTTTATTTTCATTATCATTTATATCAGATACATACAACTTCACTTGAAATAATATCTGATATTTACGAAGTTTTAAAACATATTTGAGCTGTCACACGCAAAAACCTACAACCTAGCATGACGTCAGAAACCGAGTAAACGCGGCTGTTTGCGTCGTTTGTTTTAAAGAATTTAGAAGATGACTTCTTCTTTACATGAAGATCAGTTTGAAGTAAACATATATCTGCATGTACAACATTTACAAGCATAGGGAGAAGTCCTATATAACGATATGGTATGCAAGGATCACACGTTTTTATAACGTACATGATTATACATAACATAAAGTTCAGCAACTTTTCCAGAGTGGTAGACCCATGCAACCCGATATGATCCTAATTTGATGTTTAGTCTAAGTTGTGAATATTGTATATAACTTCAGGCCCGTAGCCAGCATGATTAGCGGGGGGGGGGGGGGGGGGGGGGGGGGGGGGGGGGGGGGGGGGGGGGGGGGGGGGGGGGGGGGGGGGGGGGGGGTGTCGAAATTTCATGTAAACGGAACTCATCAAACGCGAGCGCCGAAGGCGCAGAGCCGTAGACGGGGGAGGGGGGTGGGGTGTCCCCAGATATATAGAAACCCTTGCCAAACAATGAGATGACGCCGGTTACACTCGAGAATATTACACGAACTTTTGCGACATATACGTTAACAAGTTGCATTAAGTTGTGGTATGCATGTGAAATAGCCTGGTCACAGAGCTACAACAAGAAACCGTTTGTTTTCAGTCGTACCAATGTATTTATAATAAATGATACATGGCATACTTCTCACAACGCACAAACTGGATAGCATACACGACGTCCTTTGATGGATCATTGGTTGGGACGGGAAATAATCAAACGGGCCCACTGAGGAGGATCAAACTTTCAGCAAATGGAACCTCAGACAGACGTTCTTGCTACGTTATCCCGGTCATTTGGGAACAAGAACTTTTATATGTAAAATCCGATTTTGTTTTCATTTGAGCGGAACTCTCAATCCTACGTGGGGGGATTGTCCGATACCCCTCCTCCCCCCCCCCCCCCCCCCCCGGCTACGAGCCTGATATGGTACTTAATATGTTTGCTTCAAAAATTCAAACGAAGTACCTTATGACTGGTACCTTATGACTGCGCATAATAAACCCTCATGAGTTTATAATAAAGAGACCATCCTGAGTTTGTAGCTGTATTATCAAGCTGTCGGCTAGTCTAATCTGTTATAAATAAAACTTACATCTTTCTTAGGTTAAATAATCTTGCTTCGAATTTAAATAGCTGTATATGCAATACAGTTATATTTCTGACCATTCTCAGGTCGGTAGCAACCAAGAAGTCGGAGGGGTAGGGACTATAGCCCCACTTTTATAAACCCGGTTTAAAATATGGCTTTTGCCCCCCCCCCCCCCCCCCCCACCATCAACTGACTGTGTCCTTCCACTACAGATTGTGCCCCCTCCCCTTCCCCAACTCCAGATATCGTTCCTATGGGCCTGATTCTAATGTTTTATATACCATAGTTCAAATTTCATATGTATCATTTAATTTTATTCCAAATACCGAACACAATTTTTAATAACTTGGTGAAAAGAAATCCCGACAAGAATCCTGAATGTATTTATCTGTATAATGCTTTATAAATATTTAAATCATGTTAAATACAATAAATATCTGTATATATACACGCGCGCGCACATTAATATTATTTCAGCCTATATCCGATATTTATTGCGTACGAATCCGAACCGATGGTTTGTCGAGCGTTAACAACCAAATATTTTTTTATTTCGTGATGTGGATGTCGACAGAATTTTCGGGTTCCCTACTGATAGAATAATTAATCATGGAAATATTCACATTCCTATTGCGTGGCCTCCCAATGTCTATTCCCCCCAACTATTTTTGCGAGATCTCGCGTGAGTTCGCAGTTTGCATCCTCAAGTTACCCCGCAACGGGCACATGCGCAGTGGAATGTGAAAGAGGTATATTACCCCTTAACATAAACAGATACATAATAGAAAGAAGGGAAAGAAAGGAATGTGTGCAAGACACCCCAGCCCATGGCTTTCAAAACAAACATGATTAATAAAAGAAAGGAATGTGTAGACGCCTTAATTGACCCCCCCCCCCCCCCCCCCCACCCCACCCCGTACGGCGTGATTGACAACCGCGCTGGACCAATCATGTTTCGCGGTTCAAAAACCACAGGCCCAAATTTGCTTGGACACCATTAGGTTAGATTTCCGATCGTTCCAGCATTCAGTTAATTTAGGTTTAAGTTAGATTTAGGGTTAGTGATAGTATAGAGGGTTCCGCGATATGTGCTAAAAATAGCAATATTACCCATACCTCTGTGCGGCCGGCCATGGTGGAGGGCAAACAATAGCGTTTCATTGTATACAAATACGAGCTTCGCAGTTTAAGATTTATAACTTAAGTCCTTTTAAATATTATTATTTTTTACTGTTAGTAGACACTGCATTATTTTGATAACATGCAGGTTTATTTTGATACACTGGATAAGACAGAAAAAGCAGATATGGAAAAAACTGCATATATTGGGAAGCAAGATTCGTACAGTACAAAATCGCCGGTGGAAAATGGCTTCAGGACCCCCATTTCTATCCATCATTTACGTATGCAGATCTGATAAATTACCTGATTTTTAACCAAGCTCTTTTTATACGCTGAAGGACTTCCAGAATTATAAAAATTTGGATGCATATGACCGTTTAGTGTGTGGTTGGGTGAGGAATGTTGGTGTTTACATCCATGATTCAGTCCATGTGATACGTGCAAGATGCATTCACAACGGCTTAATAACACATCGCTTTATTCGTGGATTATTTTCGATAAAGCTGGTAAAGTTCTTTGTGCCCATTGTAACTGTAAAGCAGGACTTGGCGAATCATTTTCTTATATGGCATTCACGTTATTTTATATTGAAGCCAGTGTAAGGTTAAGGGAAAGCAGCACTGTGAAACAGGAACCAGCCTACTGAATGTTGCCTTCGTCACGAACTTCTGTTGACTAGATGCACCACTTAAAAACATTAACTTCACTACATCTAGAACTTTAAAAAAAAAACCCAGCTGGTGAGTAAGAAAAAAGTATCAACTGCTGTCCAGTCACTTGACACACGTTTTAATGTGGAAAATGAAAAATCCTCAGAGTACTTTGCTCAAAGACTACCAGAACTGCCGACAGATCCATCAATTCTGGTGCTACACTTGACAAATAGATGAAGATCCAGCACTATATTGTATTTGCGATGATTCAATTATCGCATGCGATTCAGGAGACTGTCCCCACAAGCCATTTGAATGGTTTCATTTTTCTTGTATGAAATTAAAGAAAGCACTCACTGGAAAGTGGTATTGTATTGGCTATAGGAAGGGAGTGGCAGTGAAGAAAGTGAAATGTTTTAATAAAACTAAAAGAAAATAACTTTTCAAATACAAACTACTGTACACATTTACAGGTATTTAGTATCACTGGTGATGGATTTATGGACATTGAATTTAATTATAAAACTATGTGAACTATGACAAACTCACCAAAGAACTCGCCAAAAAACACGTCTGCAGTTTTCTTATCAATACTAACTGATATGAAACCAAAGCTGCACTGATGAGCCCTGGGAGGGCGAAACGTGTACACAGTCAAAAAATGGGGGGGGGGGGGGGGGGGGGGGGATTACAGGCCTCAATATTGCAAGTTAAATTCAGTTATGATGATTATAATTTAACAACACTTTTTTAGTGATTAGTTATTTTGTCAGCACCTATATAGGTGTCATTATTTTGTTACATAGGGTCTGGGACGTAGTCCAGTGGTAAACTGCTTGTCTGGTGTGGGATCGATCCCTGTCTGTGGGCACATTGGGCTATTCCGTGTTCCAGCCAGTGCACCACGGCTGATATATCAAAGGATGTGGTATGTGCTACCCTGTCTCTGGGATGGTGCATATAAAATATTCCTTGCCAGTGATAGAAATAAGCACAATGTTTTACTAGTCCACAGGACAAGTACATCTAGAAATATACTTTCCACCAATATTGTCACCTGTCCAAATAACTGGTTTGTTTTATTCAAGTAGATGGACATTGGTTTTGATTGTTCGAAATGAAGATGCATTGAACAATACACAGGTACATTTTATCTCCCCCCCCCCCACCCCCCCGAGTAGATTTACACTTGTCAGAATAAACGGATAAGTGTTGATTTTGTACGTGACTTGCTACTTGGAAACAAGTAGTGGGTTTTCTTTCTAAGACTTTGTAAAAATTAACAAATGTTTGACATCCAATAGCCGGTGATTAATAAACAAGTACTAGGTAGAACACAGGCGACCAATATTTCTTACACCATTACCTAGTTCATTAACATGTTTCGCCCCTCCCAGGGCTCACCAGTGCAGCTAGGGTTATCACTAATCAATGTCTGAAAATTACCAATATTCTCAACAGTCACTAGTAATAAACTGTAAACATGTTTGGAGGATTATTTTTGTTAATATATAGAGTTCTTTTTGGAGATAATTATTTTTCAAGTGAATCTGTTTTGAATGTATTTTTTCCCAGGGTATTCAGATGCTAATTATAAATGTCCTAATAAAACATATTTACAGGTGTGTGATGGCATTTCCATTCTTCAGTCAAATGGAACAACTGATGGGTACATATTTGTAACCGTACAACACACACACAATTTTATCAAAAACTGGGTTTGAAATGTCAGGTTTTGTTATAAGATAATCAATAGGACATGTCCTAGGTCCGATCGGTTTATAGCTGAAACTTAAGCCAAAAGTTTGGTCCAAAGCCTCCTTCGTCTTTCAATTTTTTTCTTTAGTTTCTTTAGTTTCTTCACCCTGACCGGCCTCGGTGGCGTCGTGGCAGGCCATCGGTCTACAGGCTGGTAGGTACTGGGTTCGGATCCCGGTCGAGGCATGGGATTTTTAATCCAGATACCGACTCCAAACCCTGAGTGAGTGCTCCGCAAGGCTCAATGGGTAGGTGTAAACCACTTGCACCGACCAGTGATCCATAACTGGTTCAACAAAGGCCATGGTTTGTGCTATCCTGCCTGTGGGAAGCGCAAATAAAAGATCTCTTGCTGCCTGTCGTAAAAGAGTAGCCTATGTGGCGACAGCAGGTTTCCTCTAAAAAACATCTGTGTGGTCCTTAACCATATGTCTGACGCCATATAACCGTAAATAAAATGTGTTGAGTGCGTCGTTAAATAAAACACTAGCAGTGTCGCTGAGCGATTGGATTGGGATTGGGAAGTCTATTAACGTGCCCCTATCCACAGAGGTTCAGGCACGCCCACTACGGATTTAGCCTCTGACTTCGCCAGCGACTAACTCCGGAGCAGGGGGGGGGGGGGGGGGAGGTAAGTTTGAGGTGGGCGGAATTTGGAAAAAAGCCATTTAGTAGAGTCAACGCGAGCGCGGACCGAATAGCAGACACTTCGCAAACTTGAAGTAACACCGAGTGGGAGCCGTGCTCTGATTGGCTGAATTTCAATTCCTCGGTGAAGCCTGTAATTTACCTAAGTCTACAAAGAGTAACTGCATCCAAAAACATGTCTGGACTCTAAGTTAAAACCAAAAAGTTTATGACTGCTCGGCCGAAAAGGTTTTAAGGTGATTTTGAGCAATTTAGACGGACTGCCGAAAATAAAGGGTTACCGACTGTTTACAAAAAAAATAAACAAAGTTTTTGAAATGACGGCCTAAAAAATTAAAGTCAGTAAAGTCCATACTCACGGAGGCAAGGAGGTTGGCAAAGGGGAGGACGTCACGGAGAACCGATGTAGTTGGTCGAGTCGAAATGCGGGATGGCTGGCCGGTATGTGGATCCTGCTATCGCCTTGGCTACTGTGCGATAATCTTCCCCGGCTATGATCTTAATAACTCGATGTAGGGTCGGGTTGTCCATTTCTGGGAGTAGCAGTCCTTGTTGGTAGATCCCGCTCCGGCGCAGAGTGAGACATAGTCCACTACCATCCCGCATTGTGACGCTGTGTATACAGAAGTCTCCTTCTGTCGAGCTGGCTGGTACAGGTCTGAAAGCCGAGTGCTTTGGTTGAGTGAAGAGCTTCCTGACGTCCTCGATGTTCGTTTTGACTAGCTGAGAGTAGCGCGATTGTAGTTTGCCGGCCTTGAGTGACCAATGCTCCTCAGCGTCAGTAGGTGGAATTGGCGGTTGTGTCGGGGGTCCTCTGGTGGTTGGTTGGTTCTCTGGTGACGCAATCGCCTTCCGCTTCGCAACGGCCACAGGTCGGGCCTGGGACTCGACTGCGGCACTCTTCCGAGGTGGAGGTGGCATCGCAGGAGTCCCGGAAGCTGAAGTCTTCGGAGTTGATGGGGGCGACTCCATAACCGCCTGGTTAAGTTCCGCCCCTGGTGATTCGACAGTTGGGTCCGGCTGGGCTGGATCCTCTGGTTTCACCGGTGTAGATCGGTGCATGGGGTGTCCAGCGGAAGGGGCCGCCGCCGGCAGTTGAGCTGCCGGTTTTGTCCCCCCCCCCCCGGTCCGCCCCTGGCGCGTCCGTCTTCCTCCTTCTCTTCCTAGGTGGTTTCCTGACCGGGTCTCCGTACACCAAAGTCACGGTTGCCCGTGACCCGGTGTACGTAATCCGGTACTCTAACAAAGCTCCGTAAGAGACCATCAGCCCCCCCAGGTGGGGGGGGGGGGGGGGGTAGCTCGAGAGCATGGACACACGTCTTGTCTCATCGTGATCTCAAAGTCTGAGGAAAAGTACAGAATGTCGCTGAGCGAATGCCGAGAGTCCTGAATCTGGGGCTTTTATAGCGTCACGGTATCGTCCCCACGCTATCAAGATATCAAGACGTGTCTGAACATGCTCTGGAATGACTCGTGATGTTCCCACGCCATGACCATATATGGGCACGTTTCCAACGCCGTGGAATTTCCCCTCGGATGTTCGTCATAAGCTAAACACCTTAACCCAGAAAGGTTCCCCACGCCGTGGAATTTTCCTCGGATGTTCGTCAACTGCCAAAGCCATTCACCCCACGCTATCTTGCCATCTGATAGCCATTAACGGCTTCCGCACCATCTGTTTCCTTCAAAGGAACCCCAACGGTTAACAAACCTATTAAACCCACGCTATTTTGTCATCTGATCCGTCATCACCATCTGTTTCCTGTACATCAAAGTACCCCCGACAGCTGCCAAAGCCATTAACCCCATTAAAGTAGCGTCCCCACGCTTAAAGGTCAGTCAGCTGCATGACCCAGAGGGTCAATGCACTGAACGTCTCCGTGACGTCATTAGGCCACGCCCCCACGCTTAGAGGTCAGACAATCAGAAGACGCCACGCCCACCCATAACGTCGTCAGCCAACCAGAAGAGGACACACCCAAGTCATGTGACCTCATTTGCATACATGAGGCTCAATAGGCCCTGGTACTACTTTTGGGGGGGCCGGGGGCATCATTCAGTCGAGATGTATAGGTTATCAAAAAAAAAAAAAAAAAATATTGGTCATCCACCCCCCCCCCCCCCCCCCCCCCCCCCTCCTACGGGACTGAGGCGGGGGCCCAAGAGTCCCGCCTCGTCCCCACTATTTTTGGTCAAACAATAGAATAGGGGAGACTGGGGTAAGTTGATCCATGGAGTAAGTTGATCCACCCCATCCCCATGGTTAATAACCAGAGTTGTTTCAAATGTGCTGCCATCTATGATAATTACAAACATTTTCTTTGTTTTTGATGTTAGGGACCATTATTTGTATATAGACTGAAAGCGTTCAGAAGAAAAGTCTTCTTTTTTTCTTTCTTTTTTTGCAAGAGTGACTCCTGTTGGAACAGGTTTGCATACTTGCCAACCCTACCGCTTCACGCGGTAGGCTACCGATTTATTTACTGTTCTACCGCCTACCGCATTTCAAAGCTTTCCTACCACTTTCAGAAAAAAGCAGTAAAAAAAGAAAGAACATTTAAGTTTTAAATTGCGTTTGCTTTAAATCGATATCAAATAATGATTAATCCAGCTTATTTCAGTAGACCTAGCTACTAGACAGCAATCCAGTTACTGAGTCTTGACTAGGTCTAGAGTATGCCGCGCCGTCATGCTAACTATTGAGAGTTCTGGCAATCTATATATTACATAACATACCTAAGACAGAAAGCTAAAATCATGGCTTGTTAAACTGAACTACAATGCATCAGTAACATGCCCTAAGCTAATGTGTTTCATAGTATATTTGGGGTAAGATGAGCCAGTCCAAATGAGGTAAGTTGATTTATGGCTCAACTTGCCCCATGTTCTGTAATATCTAACGTAAGGTTTATTGTTTTTTTAAATCAACTAATTAATGTGATTTTTGCAGCCAAGACTAGGAAATATGTAGTCATTATAGTAATATAATAAATTTATTTTAAATTTAATTATACTTTTAGGTCAAGATGTACTTGTAAACGTAAGATGGCCAGAGGAAGCACGCCGGAAGACGTGTTAAAGCGTGCATCTGCAGAGGTTGAAGGAGGAGGCAAGATACGAAGTGTTGCAAAGGATTACAATATTGATAGAATGACTCTAACACGTTACATTAAAAAGCGACAACTCCCTAATGCAGTCTGAGTCACAGGATACAAAGAAGTTGCCAGAAAGAAAGCAAGCTGTATTACCCCCAGGAATGGAAGAGGACTTAGCTAACCACATTAAACTATTAGCAGACATGTTCCATGGCTTGTCTGTCCAGAAATGCTGCACCCTAGCTTTTGACATAAGCTAGAAATACCAGAAAACTTGGTGAAAAATGGAAAGGCTGGTACTGACTGGTGGATGAGTTTCAGATCCAGACATCACCTGGCTATTCGAAAACTCGAAGCAACATCTTTTGCACGAGCTTGTGCTTTTAACGGACCAGTTGTCAACCAGTTCTATGACAACCTTACTACTGCCATGGACAAGAACCTCTTCCAGCCCGAGGACATCTATAACACAGATGAAACAGGATGCACCACAGTGCAGAATCCCAAAGAAGTGGTAACAGAGCAGGGAAGGAAGCAGGTTGGCCGTTAATTAATAACTGGATGACATTGTTTTCTTGTTACTGTTTGTGAGATCGCAAGTTGAATGTTGGGCAGCATATGTTTAAGGAGTCAGTTAGATTATGTAATTATGTTAGATAGAAATAGGCTAAACCAAAATTTTAGCTATTTGCAAATATGATTAACCCATTTTGGAAAAAAAAAAAAATATATATAAAAAAAAAAAAATAATAATAATAATAATAATAAAAAAATAATAATAATAATAATTTGGTTAACGATGAAGTGCATAATTTTTATTATTTGTGAAAGTTTTAAAGGTGTTGTTAATTGATGGGGTTTTTGGGGGAAGGGGGTTCGTTCTTCACAAATACATGTTGGTCAAAATGTTTTCAAATACCCATAATGCCGGCGTTTATGACATAGCAATGATGAACGGTTTAACATATTATTATTAATATCTGCCGTATGGTATGACATATGGTTAAGGACCACACATGTATTGAGAGAGGAAACACGCTGCCGCCATATCATGGACTACTCTTTTTCGATTAGCAGCAAGGGAACTTTTATATACACCATCCCACAGACAGGATAGCACATACCACGGCCTTTGTTATACCAGTCGTGGTGTACTGGCTCGAATGAGAAATAGCCCAATGGGCCCACCGACGGGGATCGATCCCAGACCGACCGCACATCAAGCGAGCGCTGTACCACTGAGCTATGTCCCGCCTCTTATACAGAGGAAGTTAGGGCCTCCACGAGTCCAATATATTGGACTCGAGTACTCGAGGGTCAAACTCGACCCGGACCCGAGTACCCGACGCTTACACAAGATGATAATGAGACAAAGGAATATAACGTAAAATAGCATTATATAGCTTAGTTCCAGCACTGAACATGAATGCCAAATCATGCCATTGTATTGCATTTAGAAACCCGTTGATACGTTCAGTATTGTGACGGACGAACGGACGGCCAGATTAAAAAAGAAACTAGCAAATAGTCATATAATTATCGTATAACTTGTATCGTTGATTAGTTACTGCTGAACTAGTTGCTCTACATTGTCTCACTTGTACGGGTACTCGAGTCCTGTGAATGGACTCGAGTCTTTGCTAGACTCGACCCGTGCCCGAGTACTCGAGTACTCGTGGAGACCCTAGCTCAGGAAGTACCAATTTTCTTTATCGAAAACATCGCATGACTGACGTAATTTGTCCATCGTGAGTACGTTGGCCTGGGTAGTGAATAGTAGAGTGCTTAAAATATTTCTGTGTGTACATACATCTTGCAGAATTCTTTCTAAATTTATGTAATTATTAATAATAATAAGGAAAAAACCCAGCAAATATATTCGGTTCTTTGGGTATCGAATAACGAATATGTATCGTGGATAGTCTGTATTCGGTGCATCGAATATGTGAGTGAATCACTGTGCTCTAAATCACACAGTACAATATAGCATTCTCAGCTGTGCTTGATATTTTGCCTATGTAGGTTTTGCAAATACAATTTCACTTGAAACACACACACACAGACACACACACACACACAGAGAGAGAGAGAGAGAGAGAGAGAGAGAGAGAGAGAGAGAGAGAGAGAGAGAGAGAGACAGAGACAGAGACAGAGAGAGACACACACACACACATCGCTAAGTGTGATGTGGATTTGAAAGCACGCATAGTATAGATGGTAACCCACCCACCCTCTTCTCAAAATCCTAGGTCCGCCCATTAGATGTTAAACACATGACTTATTGTTAAAGACGCAGACCCTAGTTATAAACCGTGAAAGGTGACACTAAGTTTGGTTAATCTACAAACCTGTAACAAATCGAGATAAATTTATAAAACAAGAACAATGTATATGACGTTGAAATGGGAATATGCGTACCTTTGAAAATAGACTGTTGGTCGATCGTCACTTTAACCTTTACTTCTTAGAAGTACATGCGGGTTTTTTTTAATTATGAAAAAATGCATTACGTGGTAATACAGTACAAACACCAGAATGACCAGAATAACTTTGGATGTACGGACATAGATAATGTAAACAATAAAGTCCGTTTGCGTAAAAAGGGAACATATGAATTGGCATATAACTCTATAATGAATAATGTTATATCTTATATTAAAAAATATTACTGAGTTTTAAACCCATACCAACTAAAAAACCCACACACATTTCTGTATAAATAAAATAAATTCTTATCAAATTATATAAAGTAATCTTAGTTTTAATACAGAGGTAAAGACAAAATGCTAGAACAGCCTTAGCAGTACACTTAGACTAAAGGTACAACAATCTGATTAAAATTAGCTCTACTGGTCTACTGGTAATAGTAATTAACCAGTGGAGCTAATTTTAATTAGGTCGACTAAATGCTTAAAATCTTAAAATGCCCATTTTATTTTATTTTATATATATATATATATATATATATATATATATATATATATATATATATACACACACACACACATATATATCTATATCTATATCTATATATATCTTTCTTTTTTTTCTTATTCTTTTTTTTTTCATCTGGGAATCCACTGGTTTTTCCTCCATTCAGGACTGGTATTTTTGGCACTGATAACTAAAACGAAATGTGCTGTCATGTTAGGATTTTGCGTATACATATAACTACTCAAAAGAATTTAAGGGTCAGACGATATTTTCGACATTATTTTCTGAATGTCAATTATATTAGCTAGACCATAATGTCACGCATGGTATTGTTCCATTTTGACGAAAGTGGGTCTAAGCAACCCATAAATGAATTAAAATCCACTGTCATTGACACTGTCGACTAGTTCTAATGGCGAAAACATGCTTACATTTGCACGTAAATTAGGGCGAAAGCGAAATGTCTGCTAAGTGCCCATAACTTGCTTTTTCACAAAGCGCTTCATTTGCACGCTTTGCATGTGTATTCCATGTTCCCAATGCTGAATTTCCGTATAATTGGAGCTTGCGTTCGTGTACGGTGAACACTCCAAATTCGACAATGGTACGACGTCAACTGACTATCGAAGATCGAGGAAGGGCTATTGCTTGGCTTCAGGATGGCAATACGCAAAGAAATGTTGCTCTGAGACTTGGTGTCAGTCAGAGTGTCGTTGGCCGACTGTGGCAACGGTACCAAGCAACGAATTCTGTTCGAAATCGTCCACGTTCGGGAAGACCCCGAAGCACTACAAATAGAGAGGACCGCTACATCACCAATATGGCTCTACGTCAACGCACAACCACTGCACGCCGATTACGTGACAATCTGCGGACTGCGACTGGAACTCGAGTGTCTGATCAAACCATACGCAATCGTCTGAGAGCCAATAATCTACGCTGCCGTCGCCAGGCTGTTCGACCACCACTCCTACCACGTCACATAACGGCAAGACGTCACTGGTGCACACTTCATCTGCGGTGGCAACGTGTTCAGTGGGGTCGAGTGATGTTCACTGATGAGTCCAGGTTTAGTCTCCAGTTCAACGACGGTCGGGTTCGTGTCTACAGACGTCCTGGGGAGCGCTTCGCTGACGTTAACGTTAGACAACGTCGCCGGTTCGGTGGTGGCAGCGTCATGGTGTGGGGCGGCATCTCTATCCACCACAGGACCCCCACCATCCAATCTGAATGGAATCCGCTATCTGAATGAGATTATCCGGCCGTTGGTTCTCCCAGGCCTTCAGCAGATTGGGGGTCTGGCATTGTCATCCTGCAGAACTGCCCCGCCGCCAATCTGCTGAAGGCCTGGGTGGTAACGGACTTTCTCAGACAACAAGGTATCGCCAGGATGGATTGGCCAGCATATTCGCCTGACTTGGCCCCAATAGAGAACGCCTGGGACGAATTAGGCAGGAGAGTTCGGGATAGCCATGCCCCTCCGGCCAACCTTCATGATCTGGGTCAACTTCTTATGGCAGAGTGGCAGGCCATTCCCCAAGAGTTCTTCAGACGTCTGATCAACAGCATGAGGCAACGATGTGTCGAGTGTATTCGCGCCAGGGGTGGATTCACACACTATTAAACGAATGTTCTAATGTGTAAAATCCATGTTTGACAACCTTCAACTTTGACAGCATGTCATGTGACTTTCTTGTATACAGTGACGTTTATTTGTGGGTTTTTGTAAATATGGAACAATAAATTAAATTTTTGGTGTAGTTTACATCATCAATCTAATACACTCTGAAACTTATTTGGTTATAAATTTTTTGACCCTTAAATTCTTTTGAGTAGTATATATACATACATACATACATACATATATATATATATATATATATATATATATATATATATATATATATATAATATATATATAAGATTAGTAGCATATATATGAGGTGGAGCGGGTTTCTTCTCTCAAGCGTTGCAGTTATCAGTCTTTTACCAAACATTCCTTTCCTTCAACTACCCCAAAATAAAATTATGGATCATCCCCTTTACTAGTTCAGGAATCTCCCGTTGTCGCGTGGAAAGCACCTGTCAATATTGTCATCACGTGATACACATGTTGTTTCCGGTTCACAGTGACGTCACGTGTCTTTTCCGTCATAAATAGTCTCTGTGCTTAGTGTTTTTGCAAGATGTCATACGCATATTTATTTAAATATATTATTATAGGAGACACAGGTAAAACGTTTAGTAGTGCATTTATTTTTATACGATATGTTAGTGGTTGTTTAAAGCGTACAAAAAGAGGATTTGTGTCATTTCTTTTCGCAAAAGACTGAAAAGTACACATTTATCCAAAATGGCGTTGTGTGATGTGTTCCTATTCATCATTTTCATGTGTATAATTATTTTTCCGTTTATATCCGAGATCGTGTTTAACTTAGTTACTAAATAAAGGATATATTTCCTTGTTTTGTTTAGATTAGTAATTTTGTCTTCATTAAGCATATGATTTTTTGAATGAAAAATGCATTTTTAGTAAAAAGGTTAGCAGTGCAGAACTCTTTGACAGTCATTATAACTGATGATTGTTGTTAAAAGATTATAATAAGAATTTGTGATGACCACATATACAAAAATAGACCAGAGCCTACCCACGCAATGGTAAGGTTAACCAATAGCTAATATGGATAGACTAAAACAATTAGTATTTATGTGGTAAATATGTGCATAAATTAGCCACTTAATATTTGACTTAGGCCGGGAATTTTTTTTTTACTTGTTTCCGATTACAAGCTGGAAAAATATAGGGTAGGTAGGTAGGAAAAACATTTTATTTATGGATATTAAATAACGGTGTTGACTACCGGTATCCAAAATAACCTCTGCATGTATAGAAATGTATTATGCAAACCAACAATACCATTCATCACAGTGTTTTCCCGAGAAATGAAGTAAGGCATTGTAAAGTGACGTTTTGGTGGCATATTTTATGTGCAGTTTTAAATATTCTCGGAACCGAACATACGGGTACTTCGACCCCTGGCCGCCATTGTTTATCACGTGACGCGGTGTGAAGCTTCTCCTTAGTTACATATGATTTGATAGTGAAATGAGGCAACTTTGGTCGATCATTTACAACAGTTAACGGTCACGATGCCCAACACATGTTGTGCAGTTGGCTGCATAAACCATAACATGATGTTAAAAATAATATCGTTTTACAAATTTCCAAAAGAAGAGACTAAGCGCCACTTGTGGGTAGGGTCATTAAAACGACAAACCTGATGGAATTCCATGGCTTCCCTCACAGAATGTGACTACGTTGACTTTAATGTTGTTGCTTGTTGACACCAACAGAGATTAATTTAGCAAACAAAATGGTTAAAGCATGTGCAGTGATAAAAATCCCACTTTATACTGTAAATAAAATACACAATTCCATCGTCTTCCATGAAAAAAACCCCAACAAAACGATGCATCCAGTTCTTGAATAAAGAGTATATTCCTTTATCATTAAATTTGTGTGGTCTTTATTTTTCATTTAATCTTAGTTGCTTGGATATTATCTATACTTGTATTTATTTTGCTATACCACAGCTACTACATCTTATTTATTGATTTTTTAATTTTAAAATAAAAGTTTATACTGCTAAATTACACACATATAATAATTATAATATAGGCCTAAATTCTTTTTTAAACTTTAATTATTATTATTTTATTTTTTTTGCAAATGTGTCTGTAGCAGGCCTGCAGTAAGAAAATATAGGTCATCCCCACCCCCACACCCCTCTCCGTGCGTTTAGTATTTACTTTGGTGCAGAGGGAAAATAATGTGTGTGCCTTTGTTTCAGTATATATATATATATATATGCCACATTTCTAGGGAAATCACTAAAATGTGTAAAGGCATGGTAGACCAAACACTTTTGGGGCATTTTCACCATTTTAGGGGCTCTTTTTTTTAAATTAAAAATACACAAAAATTAATTGAAATAAACATTAATGTAATTTATGTGCTTGCTTTAATAAATGAATGGCAAAAAATGTAAAAGGCATATTTTATTAATTAATAATACCTTTTTGGGTGTTTTATAAAGGCAATTTTAGAATTAATTAGTGAAAAATTACTGATTAAGGCAAGATGGTGCTAGACTATTAAGGCATGGTGCTGCACCGTGCTAAAACAAGCTAGGGAAAACAATACATATGTACGTAAATCTAAAAATACATAAAAATCTATTCTATTGTGGATCGATGTAATTTGGTGGTTGTGGTACATTTGTAAATTTTACTTGTTCAAGTTCGAGGACTTACCTTTTTACATATATATGTAGTTTCATGGTATTCTACAGTTCAGTGTGTGTTTGTGTGTGTAATCTGCTTTAGAAATTACCTACAATAAAATGAATGGTCAACTGCCATATCTGACATTTGTTTTCCATTTTGAAAACACTGTTTGACATGGAGAATACAGCATTTAACTATCTCATTTATATATTTTCCTTGAATATGCTACATAAGTGCATCTACATGAGGTAATTTAACCCGGGTTAAAAGCAACTTAGGTTAAATATGTGTAGTCTAGTAGAAGGCATACCGATATAGATCAGTTTATTAACAACCATATTTGCCTCCTTTCTTCAGCTGTATACTATTAAAAATTAGTTTTGTAGACATTACTTAAATTGAACTGCAATAACAATTCCAATACAGCACAAGACTGAACAAGAAAATATCTGCAATATCCATTGTGACTAGATATAAAACAACACCAATATTATACATATATATATATTAACCATTATTTACTCAGGTAAGTTTTTGTGTTTTATTACTAAATATACCAGGTTAAACCCTATTATTAAAACATTTCCATGTTTGTTCCACGAGGTAACACGTATGTTTTATTAGGTTGTAGACCTCGACATGAAAATAACTGAGTGAACTGATTATTTGCTCCCTAATGTAGTTTATGGGGTGCAATTTAAAATATTACCATATTGATACTACATGTATATAAATTCACATGCCAAAGGAAACTATATATTATTCTCCTTGAAACTAATCTCAGGTGTGATGGGTAAGTAGAGAGAGATATTGCTCCCCCTAGATGTCAAGGTCTGAGGATGGCTATATTTTATTATTGCTATTTTTTGTTGCCTGCATTCAACCGGTAAGGAAGGGCAACATCATGTGGTAATTTTGCAATCTGTAAAAACAAAAGCATTTCATTATTTCAAGAAACTGTATTTTGTTTTAAGAATAAAAGAATGTATTCAGTGGAACATTATACTGTTGCCAATACATCTATATAATAAGATATGACAATAATACTATTGTAATTTTGAACTTGTAAAGTAACAACTTTGCCATTGTTTAATTATTACATATTATTTGGAAATAAAATAATTATTAAATCATAAAAATAATTAACTTAATCATGCATACAAATTTTATTATAAATACAAATTATATATATTGTAGCCCACATCATAATTATTATATTAATAATTATCTTATTTCAAAATTGTTAAAATTTATTATTAACATTACCTGAAAATTGCATCAACAAAAATTATATTCTGCCCAACCTGCCCTGTCCCCACGACATTCAAAGTACACGGAAACACATCGGTACTAAATTATACTAGATTATACTAATTCAGATTCTCGTTGTTCATTTTTCTTATATGGCAACCCAAGCTGTTATAATACACATAAGACGTATTGCAACTATGTGTTAGCTACAGAAAATAAATGACAATATGTAAGGCATGTAAAAAGTTAATACGATAACTTTATTCTATGTAAACCAGTAATCACTAAGGCTTTGCTTCACCCCCAAAGACCCGGATGATCGGTAAGTAGGCCGTGTGACGTCACGCCGGTTCCGAGAATAAGGGCTTTTTTTTCCATTATGCAATTTTCAAAAGGACAAAAACCTTATGACCATTTTATTTTCTATATCTATTTCATAACTTAATTAAGAAAAGGAAATATGTAGTACTATCCACATAGGTGTGTTTAAAGGCTTCTTTTTACATGGGCAACTTATAAATTTATAAAAGGCAAGGCATTTTGATTTTGAGGGCAACATGGTGCTAACCTATCTGTGGGAGAGTACATACAAAAGACCCCTTGCTGTTTAATAATAGGCAGGTTTACTCTCATACTAACACTTAACTTCTGTACTGGTCAAACCTTAATTGGATAGAATCCAGTAAATAAGTTATAACAATTTCTTTTAATGAAAACTGACAAGAAGGGTTCTATATTTATCTGTCCAACAATAACATTATTTTTTTTTTTAATGAATATTATCTTTCCTAGTGTATCTAAGAAATGGTAGACTTACCAATTTTATAATTTGCAATGTTAGTTTTATTCTGTATGCATCCAGTATTAAAGTACACACTTGGTTTGAAGCAATCAATTGGTCCAATGAATAGAAATGCAGTACAAATGCTTAGGATGCTCAAACGAATGTTGAAAAATTTGTTTTATTTAAGGACGCCACTAGAGCACATTGATTTTTATCTTTAATATTATCGGCTATTGGACGTCAAACACATGGTCATTCTGACTGTTTTTAGAGCAAACCCGCAAAGTTCCCAGTGACCACTTACAAAAAATAACGAAACACATCGAGATATTACTGACATATTTAATCATTTGATTTGGCAGTAAACTCCATCAGTATTGGTGAACATTCCCTCCCCTAGTTATCAGAAGGTCACTAAATTTCTACAAGGCCAGTTTGTCGCTGGAGTAAATCATTGAATATAGTTATTATTATTATTATTATTAATATTAATCGGAACACCTCGCTACGCTAGATGTAGAGTAAATCGGAAAAGATTGCATATATTCGTGAAAACAATTTTCCAACTCTTCACCCGATATCTCACGAAAGTTACCGAACTTCAATTTGAAGGGAAGTAACTCCATCAATCAATTGTTAGAAGAAAACATTTCGTGGCTAACGGGTCGCCAATAAAACTAAATTTGCGACAGTAAAACCACTGATATACGTCCGCAAATCTGAAAACACAGTAGGGTTATACCCTAGATGAAACCAAATTAGTGCTTGTGATAGTTTTGGAATGTTTTCGTGGAAAACCAATAAAAAAAACTTTTGTGGATATACAAAGAAAGTTTTACGGTCGGCAGGTTCAAATTAGTGTCGGTCGGGTAACCGGAAACAAACAATATTTTATGATACGCCTTATGAATAATTCTAAAACATTCCTCCAAACTTTGGTTAAATGGCTACAACAAATTCAGTGTATACAATATACAATCATTGATTTAATATTAAAATATATATTTGACAATTTTTCTTTTTATTCATATTAAGTAAAGTTGTGGGTTAAAATTATTAAAAATAAACATGACATTTTTTTAGTATCAAGTTACAATTCAGTACACAAATTTCAGAGAATGCTATACAATTCTAAAACATTAAATAGTAGTTGCTACTCAATTTTCAACTTATCACCAACTTTCGCTAATCAAAATTTTAAAAACAATATATTCCAACAAAATAAAGTAAATCAATGAAATGCAACAATGTATCTGTCTCATCTTAATGCAGGGCTCTCCTTGTACATTGCCAAATTAGCCAAAATATTTCACAAAGTGGCTGCAACATTTAGTCGTTGGCTAATAAAATATTCCTTAAATTAATCACATTTTAAATAATTTGCAAGGAAATATTCAATATATATACAGGGTTTCACATGACGGAGAAATCTTGCGTATTTGACACAATATTTACCTAAATTACTCATAAATAAAATCCGCATATGTCATGGTTGCCGCATAATATGTTTGATGTCAATTGATTTTACACTGATTTTTTTTTTTTTTAAATGTATAAAATACATAAAAACCTTAAGACTATGAAGTTCAAAACCAAAATAGCCAAGTGGTTTAACTGGTTCCCAACCTTATCAATACATTTAACGTAATTTAACGTGCATATTCACACACACACACAGAGAGAGAGACACACACACATACACACCGCTAAGTGTGATGTGGATTTGAAAGCACGCATAGTATAGATGGTAACCCACCCACCCCCTTCTCAAAATCCTAGGTCCTCCCATTAGATGTTAAACACATGACTATATGATGTTAAAGACGCAGACCCTAGTTATGAACCGTGAAAGGTGACACTAAGTTTGTTTAATCTACAAACCTGTAACAAATCGAGATAAATTTATAAAACAAGAACAATGTATATGACGTTGAAATGGGAATATGCGTACCTTTGAAAATAATACCATTATTATCGGAAACCAAAAGTGACTGAAGTTTATGATGCGCTACGCTATATTTTAAGTTATTGTCAGTTACCAGTCAAGTAAGACAGCACGAGGTTATTTCAATGAATAAGAAGTCAAAAGGTCTCTCTTTATTGACAAACGTACGATTTTGAAAAACAAATGTAAAAATAACCGGAAAAAAATTATGATTTTGACACACAAAAAACTAGTTTTTCCGTGGATAATGGGAATTCCGTTTTCAACGGCCGATTCTGTGATTTCCACAGGTTTTCCGCAGTCGCAGATTTTCGGTGGCTGTACTGGTGGTTACATAATACTTAACGCGTAACGTCAGAAATGATTCTTATAACTAGAGAAACAAATCTACCTGGTTTTTGCAGGATGATAAAATAGTCATGCATTGCAGTTTTCTGTAATAATATATTATACATCCCAATAAGGATATATTATTTTTCAATACAAAATAAACCACTATTGTCAAAGTGGCTACACAAGAAGTCGAAATAATTATACCATGTTTTGTCCATGCATTAACCTACATAATGAAATGATACATAGATTGTTTTCTTAGTTAATTGGTCTATCCCGTTAGTTGCCTCTACCTGTGATTCCTGATTGGCAGGTGTTGTATTTGATTGGTAACCAAACGAGCCAATTAATTGACACTGTCTAGCCACAAAAATACATACCAATATTGTGTAATATTACTTGTCGCCCCTAAAATGGTAATGGACATGGTTTATTACTGTAAATAGTTATGTAAAACTATTGATTAAGTAGACACCCATCTCAAATCACAGAACTGACCAATTACGTAGTCCTAAAGAAAAGAAAATTATCACTTGGGTATCACGGGTTGTCGTTTTTGCTCCCAACACCGCAAACCATTGTCAAAGTGTTGAAATAACTGTATTACCGGTATGTTTGGTACATAAATTAATCCATGTACTGAAATAATAATCGGAATGTTTTCTTGGTTAATTGGTCTTTTCTTTCCGTGGCCTGTACCTGTGGTTCCTGATTGGCAGGTGTATATTTATAGACAGTGTCTAGACACTCTTAAAAGACGTGCCTCTTTTATTAAGATCACAGGGTATTGTGTGGTAACCGCACGGATACCCCTTCAGTCGTAATGGGCATTATCAGCCGCCCTGCATTATTACTGTAAGTAATTCTGTAAAACCCTTGATTAAGTAGACTTTCCCATCTAAAATCTTAAAACTGACCAATTACGTCGTCGAAAAGAAAAGTATCACTTGGGTATCGTGAGTGGTCGTTTTTGCTGGAACGTACCCTACCAATAGGCCTAATAATATGCATTTTTTCTTTGGATTTTTAAAAAAAGAAAAATACTGTAACTCCATTTAGTTCTATTGATGCAAATTGAAATATATTTAGTTAAATAGTTTATTATAATATCAAGTCAGTCAGGTTGTTGATAGCGAAGCGCCTTGTCGTAAATTAGAGCATTTGTTTACACTGTGCTGGACACTGGAGATGGACGGAGCTAATGTCACTTCACCCCAAGCTATACCACCGGTCGTCACAAAAACGAAACAAAATGGCTGCCCCCAGTTAGCAGGAATAATAATGTTTTTTTATTAACTCTAAAATTACGTGTTTTTCATTTGTTAAAGTGTCAGTGTGTGTTGGTGGTCCGGGTATGCATCTTTCCAACACATAAGGCTCTTGTTTGAGTTGACCCTACCTTTAATAGTGTACATTTTTCCTCTGGATTATTTAACAGAGAAAAATACTATAACCCCATTTTGTTCCATTAATGCAACTTTAAATATATTTTAGTTAAATAGTTTATTATATTATCACGTCATTTATGTTGTTTTACAAGTCATTACTGCTTTTGTTTACACTGTACATACAGGAGTTGGTCAGAAGCTGACGTCATTTCTCCCCAAGCTATAGTACCGGACGCCTCAAAAAGAAAAAATGGCTGCCTCCAGTTAGCAGAAATAATCACATTTTTTATTAACACTAAAATTATGCATTTTTCATTTGTTAAAGTGTCAGTATATGTTAGTGGTCTGGGTATGCATTTTTCCAACACATAAGGTTCATGTTTTAGTTTACTCTCCCTTAAGTGTAAAAACCAGCGTAGTTGATGTAGTGTGCCAGTCCTTTTGTCAAAATGTAGATCATTGTGACAATGTCAGATGTGATGATATCAGCCGTGAGTTTTCAGTTCACTCTATATGTATAGTTTTTTGTTTGTTTGTTTGTTTGTTGTTTTTTCCTGCTGTCAATCATTTTTACATGAAAAATAATAATTTTAAAACCTAAAAACCTCACAACTTCGAAATTTCAGAATAAATATAGCCGAGCAGTTTAACTGGTTCCCAACCATATCGGTACGTTTAACATAACGTAAGTGTAAAAAAAAACCCAACAGTGTGGCTGATGTAGTGCGCCAGTCCCTCTGTCTAAATTTAGATCATTGTATTCTGTTTACGGATATCGGGTAATAGTTAACCAGTCGCAAGTTTTTAGTTCAGTCTATATATCTAGGGTTTTTTTAAATTATTATTATTGTTCTTTATTGTTTTTTAATAAATGTAGATGGTTGAGCAGGGTTGAAAATTAGCGCTTTTTTGGTTAAGGGCAACTAAGAATCTTGCAAAGATAGTCCATTGAGCGAACATCAATTTTAGGGTCTGGCGAGTATGGTATCAGAAAAAGAAATGCACTGAAACTGAATCGAATGTGACAAAACACACTGTCTGTGCTGGTGCGAAATACGGATCTGGCAGCAGAAGACATAAAACATGAAATAAGACACCAAGACTTACATCCAAAGATTACTATAATAAATACTTTTTTTTTTATTCTTTTTTTTAATTATTATCCCACTGCCCCCTTTTCTTTCTCTCCTTTGAATTCCATTTCATTTCTTCCCGATCTGGCAACTCATCCTATCTTTCAACTTCTTTTGCTGTCCACCTCCACATCCCAGTCCTTGTCTCCAACCGCGACAGGTGCTTGTCTCTTGTGGCTATCTGTGCCACACACCTGCCATTCCCCCCATCGGCTTTTAGCTGTGGGCTTGGTCTGACCACTTGGGGAATGTTCAGTAGTTACTTCTGGCATTGTTAAGAGGCACTTGTAACCACCTACTATGCACCCCTACTACCGGCGGTCGTTAGTTAGTGCCGTGGGTCAGACCAGCTTTATTAGTGGCAGAGGACGAGGATGCCAGGTGGGTGCAGGGATATACACATTGACTGCACCTGTGGAGGAAGTTGAGCAGGTAGGCGATGGTGTGGACAGCTCAGAAGTCGGAGGAAACTGACAGAAAGGGTCGAAACACATTGAAATCCTGGGAGAAATTGGAAAGTTTTTTTATATTAAAATAATGAGAATGATAGGCAGAGGGTGATAGATGAGAAAAATGAATGAATGTGTGAGCCAGCTTTGACGGGATTTGAACCACTGCTTGATTGTCCAGCAGCTTATCCACTAGACCACGGAGCTCACTATAAATACTCTTTTATGCTTTGTAATCTGATACATCATATATTTTTATAAAATATTTGGTATGATTTTTTCACAGATTTATTTTCAAAATTTATTTTATTAGTAGCCTACTTTTGTAGCTTTACAATATCCAAATTAAACGCACACATGTGCGTGCACCAACACTCACACCCACACATTATTAAATTTTACTGAGGCAGAAAATATTAATTTTGCAGCTATTGTCCATTTGCATCAAAAGTAAACCGATGAATTGGCATGTATCTTCATAATGAATAAAGATATAATTCATATAAAAAAACATCAATTTATTCAATTTCTAACCCAAATTTCAAATATCTAAAATAAAAAATTGGGGGGGGGGGGGGGGGTACAGTAAATTAAAAAGAGGGTTTTTTTTTACAAATTACCATGAAACTGCATAGGTTAAATCTTTTTGTTTTACATGTTTTAAGACAATTGTTGGAAAATCCACGGTAATCTGAACGACAAAACCGTCATATTTGATTAGGGCCGTATCTCTGCACAATGCAGAGTTGAATGAGAATTTGGCAAAATAGTGGATTATTCCATGGATCTCTATCAAATGCTTCATCTATAGGACAGCCACTCCCAAGGAATTACTTTACTTGAAATTTCTCCCCTCTTGCATTGCCACAAAGAGGACTGCCACTCCCAGACTAGTTTACTAAAGCATGTGCAATTCTGTTTGTACTGCATTATATTTTACTTTAGAGACAATGCGAGTCAATTAAAAATTAAATTTAACCTGTATATAATTTAATGGTAATTTGTAAAGAAACATTTCTGTTTATGATGAATTTCTTTTTAAAATTTTGTTATTTCAGTTAGTATGGGCTAAAAACTTAACATGTTTTTATATTCATTTTAACTGTATTCATTTATTTATTATCGGTTTCCTTTTGACGCAACTGTATAGTTAACAAAGAACATTCTTTGGCTACACAGGTAAATTTCAATGTGATAATTGGAGGACTTGTTCAATATGAGAAGGGCCAGTAAGATTTATTTTAAAGTGCCACATGAAACATGAAAACCCAATCTAATTAAAATTAGCTCCACTGGTTAATTATTATTACCTGTGGATCTAACAGTGCGTCGTTGGAGCTCATGTCCAGTTGACCTTTCATTCCAATGATTTGAAAACATTCGGGATTATGCCGAGGGTTTACGAAATGATTCAGGTGAATTACGAAGTATGCCATAAACTAATTTCAATATAAAGTTTGATATAAAATTCATTTCAAGACCGAAAAAACAGCAACCCTGTGGTGGTATAGCCATAAAATGTGTTTATACTAGTATACTTTATACTAGTTTATTACTACTGCACTTTTCCCCTGCTTTTTAATGTTAAAATAGACCAACAAGTTCGCCTATTGCATAAATAGTCGCGCCCGATATTTTAAAAATTTGTATATCCCGAATAACGCAATAAAAGGCTAAGTGTAATTGGTTGCTATTTAAACTGTTATTTATAGATGAAATGTCACCTGGACATGGGAATCCACGCAATGCTGTTAGATCTACTGGTAGACCAGTAGAGCTAATTTTAATCAGATAGCATGAAAACCTTGATTGCCAGCTGGTGATCATGGTTTTCATGTTAATTTTCAACCCTGGTTGAGCATATCTCATAGTAGTTGGTCATAATTAATCACTGGCGTAGGAAGTGTGGAGGGGGGGTGCAAGGGGGGCATGTGCCGCACCAAAGGTTACATAAAAAGGGTACTAAATTATTTACAAGAGGAAAAACAATGGATATATATATACTCGTGGAAAAAGTTCCTGTGCACCAAATAATTGCATATAGAATATAATTTACTTGAAATCTGGTCATAAAAATTTCAGTAAGCGAACGTGTAACCACTCCCGTCGATATTCCTGCTGTGTCCTGTCAATTGCACGAACTATTCATGCTTTGTGACCACACGTTGCATTACTAGCATTCTTAGTCACATGCTCCTGTTTGATGTCATTTTTCTTATCATTGGACTTTTAAAACTATTGTGTGGATTCTTATCATTCAGAAAAATATTTTTGTTGGTATCATCGTCAGTGTGATGCCACGCCTCCCAGAAAATGGACTCCTTTGAACGATGGGTATGATTGAGGTTAGAATGACACAAATGCTGTTGCTAGTAATTTTGGTATTCATTGGTGTTCATCAGAACACGATGCAATATCTGCGGAGATGTTCTCGACAGTTTAGGGGTACTAGGGATCTTCCATGTTTAGGGAGTTGACACGTGATACCACGTCGGCAAATCGTCAGTATTAAGCGGGTACACATATGGAATCATTTGGAAATGATACGTTTAACATCCTAATGCATCTCTGAGTTAAGGCCAATCAGTGGTAGAACTGAACGCAACTGATTAGGTGATAACAAAATACGACCATGACCATACATCAGTATGTTGTTCTGTTACATCGTCACCGATGGCTCACCAAACATTGTGTAAACAGTACTTCAGGTTCAGAAGGCAGGAGAGGATCACCGTACTTTTAACAGATAAATAGTACATCTATGTAAATTACAATATTTTTTAAAATTCCTGAAATTTTAATGATGCACAGGAAAAAAATTCCGTGAGTATATATGTATTATACAGATATATTAGTGGATGTAAAATATGCATGTAATATAAACAAGACAGTTATTCGGTTAATTATGTCATTTCAGAAATATATCATAGATGACTCCCATTTTTGAATGCTCGACTCCCAAAATAAAACCCTGCGAGTCATGATGACCCCCCATTTTCCAGATACTAGGTGGAACCCTATATATATCAGAAAATATGCTAAATAAAAATTCATTCCAGTGTGAGCCCTGTTATAGGAATGCTAAAGTGAGGGCCAAAACTCAGCTAAGCTGAAATGAAACAAAATGTGACGAAACACATGGCAAACTATGGATCTGGCACTAGACAACATAGAACATGTGCTGGCAGCTGCGGGATGTAGCCCAGTGGTAAAATGCTCACTTGATGCGTGGATGGTTTGGGATCGATTCCTGTCAGTGGGCCCATTTGGGTTATTTCTTATTCCAGCCTGTGTACTACGACTGGTATATCAAAGGCAGTGGAATGTGCTTTCCTGTCTGTGGGAAGGTGCATATAAGAGGTCCCTTGCTACTAATGGAAACAATGTAGCAGGTTTTCTCTCTAAGACTATATGTTAAAAATATCAAATATTTGGCATCCAATAGCCGATGATTAATAAATCAATGTGCTCTAGTGGAGCCACATTTTAATTGTTTTCTAATAAAACCCCCAGAAAAGTTATGATTATTATATTAAAAGTAGGATTCTCATAATTATTGTTGGTGTTTAAAGATTAAGAAGAAAATATTTTTAAAGATAGGAATGCAGTTAATTATATATATTATATTATATTATAATAATATATTATATATTATAATATATATATTATATTGAAAACAACAGTTACACACCCAAACATCAAAATACACCAGACCACTTCAGACTTCCATCTTTAAATTTAACTAAATTTTGCTAAAGCCATTTTAAAAAATGCATATTTAATTAAATAATGTTCATAATACTGACACAGTCATTGTTTTAATTTAGTCTTTTTAACAACAGATTGGTTTGTGACACCTGTCACAGCGGGTCCAAGACTGGTCGGGGTGGTTTGGTTAGACATGTTTTTATCTCTAAGTTGCAGGGCTCACCCTGGATCAAAAATACCTGTAGCCACATAATTAGGCAAATGGAATTTTTATTAGCCATATTGAAAATGCTTTAGCCAGAACTGTTTTACTCGGTACTGTATAGAGTATTTATATATGAATATAAAAATGCACCATTTTGAGCTAATTGTGTACAAACTGGAATAAATCTGAATAACAAAACCGCATTCCATGATCAAAATCAAAGACAGCAATGAGGGTAGGGGCAGTTAATATATTACTTTGATTTTTCAGCAGAGGTGGGGGTGAATGCATTATTTTCAGAGTTGGAAGCCAGTACCCCTTGTAAACACCCATCCTTACTTCTAAGGCCTATGATATTAAATCAACAAACAGAAATATGGTGGTGGGTGGATGTTTATGGAGGGTGGGTTGTTTTTTTTGGTCCTTTTTATACCAAATAAAAATTTGAGAGTTAATAAAATTTCAAATAGAGCTCATTATTTCTTTAAATAGCAATCTTTATGTTAGTTTGAATTGCTTTTTTTTATTATTATTTATTTATTTTATTTTTAAAGTAACCCATCAATTCCCCACCCCTAACAATTTCGTAATTTGCGCCATGTTGCTATTGTTGATTTCAGTGTCATGTTACAGTGCTCAAGATTAAAAAATTTGGGCAGTATCCCAGTTGGATACTAACATTTCAAAATCTGGTATCCCACCTGACAATTTAGTATCCCACTTAAATGAAATTCATAAATATTGTCATAACAAACTTGCTACGCCGTAATCAAAATTGCAGAATTCATGGAATTAGCAATCTAGCAGAATCGGCAAAAGTATTTGCTGCATCTATTTTTGCGTAATACTTGCATAAATTAATATTTAGCAATAATCTAGAAGTGTTTCTGACATTACTAATGATAAACCTACCTGTATCAATTTTCTGCAGATGTGGAATCATCCAACAAAAACAATAGCAACTTAGCAGTTCCCAGTGTAGCATTTGACTGGGTATGAAGTTGTGTGAGATATTGTTCTCCAATCCCTAGTCATGCAAGATGGACCCATTCCATGATGTTAGCCCACACGGAATATATCTTTCTCTCATCCTCAGGTGTATGAGACCGAGCTAGTCCTAATTATTGTAACAGAATGTTGTGTCGATGTCAGCGCTACGTTATTGTATTTAAGCTAGCCCATGAAAGAAAACTATGTAAGAAATTTCTATTTTACATGGGATATCATGTGTTTGCATTTAACATGACATCATTGGTAATATATGACGTCATATTAAAGTGAGATGGGGATGTGAGGTCATTATATAGTTTTAAATTAATATTTTGTTATTAAAACCTTCATTTTAAAAGATTTCTTGTTAATTTGTAGTGCTAAATATGACAGCATAGTTTATTTGTGATAAAATGGGCAAATAAAAAAGTTACTTGTTCAGCCATCTTTGTCTGTTCGTGTAAATTAATGTTTTGTTTACCAAATGAATGAGAGAAAAAAAACTCCATCATATGCGGTCATGTCTTGCATGGGCTATGACATCATTGAATTTAACATGGAGAGTATTACAGCATTGGTAATATATGATGTCATGTTAATGCAAGTTGGTTAATTTTAGATCAGTATTTTGTTATTAAAACCTTCATTATAAAAGCTATCTTGTTAATTTATTGTGTTAAGCACATGAAACATGCTGCAAATATGATAGTATAGTTTATTTATGATAAAACGGTCAAATAAAGAAGTTACTTTTTCAGCAATCTTTGTTCGTGTAAAATAATGGTTTATTTATCGAATGGATGGGAGAAAAAGACTGTCGTATGTGGTATACAAAAAAATACACCCTCTGTGGTGGAAATTTCGACCCTGGGACTGTTAGCCTTGTCCCGAGTCGAAATTCCCACCACTTTGGGTATACTTTTTCTATCCCACATGACCATATACGAGTCTATTATTACGGCATAGCATTAGACTAGGTACTGTTCCTTAACTTCACCAGTAAATGACGACTTTCATTGTTTCAGCAACAAAAAAACCCGCAAGATTAAAAAACCCAACAACATTATATGGTATCCCAGTGGGATACTGGGTTCTTGAAGTCTGGTATCCAAAATTAACTTCTGGTATCCCTGAGATATCTGGATACCGTTAATCTCGAACACTGTATTAAATGCTTGTTGTTAATTTCAGCTTGTAAAATACCTAGGCTAAGAATGCCGACTTAACGTTATTACAACTATTTCATTTACTTTATAATTTTTTTTTTTTTTTAATTTACATTATTTTTAAAAACGGCTAACTTATTAGATGTCACCTCACACCTTGCTACTAATGGAACAATGTAACAGGTTTCATCTCTAAGACTACATGTCATAATTACCAAATATTTGGCATCCAATAGGCTGATGATTAATAAATCAGTATGCTCTAGTGGTGTCGATAAATAAAACAAACTCATTTTGGTTAATGTCTGCATTAAGTTCTCTATTTAAACAACTGCAGGTCAAGTACCGTATATCTTCGCCTGTAAGTCGATCTCGGCTATAAGTCGAGTCCCTAATTTCAAGCCCTGAAAACTTTTTTTTTTATTGACTCGTTTATAAGTCGACCCATGAAAAACAACTTATAAATATTGAAATATTTCTTATTTTCAGCACATGAGAACAATAATGTACAATATTTGAACAAAAGAAAATTATTTTACAAACTTCGGTTTTCACGTTTTGTACATCGCAATATAATCAGACTATTCCAATCAAACTATCATTATTACATAGCATCAAAACGAAATATTCCCTTAGTAGAGAGTGAAAGCTGTTTGACTGTTACTGTATTGTACTGTACAGATGGTTTTGTGCACAGACAACAACTTTATTTATAAACACTGCCAACAGATCACTACGATAAAACTGAAAGTATCACGTTTTGCCGACATTAATAGGATAACTCTGGAAAGTACACTGGTTTTTGTACCAAATGATGTGTGTCCCTATTGCTCTAGATAGTGAACTGCAGAGATCAGTCTATTTTAAGGGAAAGCTCAGTAATATTCATGAAGTTAATCACCGCCAAAACATTGTTTGAACAACCATTAATGCCAGTGACCAGATTTCAAAATAAACTCAGGCAACAGGTAGTTAGTATTGTTTACATTTTTACTATTAGTGATGACTGTTAATTTAACTAAGTGGACTGTTGTCTTGGCATGTGAGTGAGATCGTATGCCTTTTCGCATAACCAAAACCGTTTTAATGCCAAAAAAAAAAGGTTATAAAAAATAAATGTGTCAAATAACATATTTGAGTATAAATACATGGCATACTTCAACAATAAAACTTGTAAAATAATCCCCAAAACAGTAATATTTTTTGGTGAATTTTTTTTACCCTCTTATAAGTCGACCCCCCAAGTTATAAAATAATTTTTGGGTGAAAAAAAATCGACTTATAGGCGAAGATATACGGTAATCATATTCTGGCTGTCTCATCACATTTGGCTTTGTGGAGACGATTCCTTTAGTACTTCTGGTAATGTTTTTTTTTCTATTTTTAAAAGCATATGGCAAGTCAACTTTTTGAAAACTTTTGAATCCCTGTCCAATTATAAATGAACTCAAAACACTTTATGGTGTACTTTTATTGGAGTTTCTTTTCTTTTCCAGGTGTTGGCAAATCATGTTTGCTGTTGCAGTTTACAGACAAGAGGTTTCAACCAGTCCATGATCTTACTATAGGTATGTGTCATTTGATACAGATATCTTGACAGTATTAAAAAAAAGCACTTGTCCGTTTGTCCTGACAAGTAAAAAATCTGCTCAGACAAGCAAAATGTACATCAATGGTTGTCCAGTGGACAAGTAAAAAGTTTCAATGCAGTTTTATTTTGAGCAATCAAATATAGTCCTTGTACTTTAATAAAACAAATCATTTCTTATAAAACATTGGTGGACAAGTAGATTTCTAGATGTACTTGTCCGGTGGACTAGTGAAAGATTCTGCTTATTTTTATCGCAATTCGGTATACAACAAATAACATGGGAAACCCAACCCCACCAGTTATTACGCTCACTGGCTGAGTATATATATTTTTATTTAGTAGTCTTCGCTTGTGAGAATTGTTGATGTCGAAATAAAGATATGGTAAGGGACTGGCGGGGAGAGTATGGCAGCACCTCTTTTTCAGTACCCAGAGACATTCGAAATATTGTTATCTTATAACGCATTTAAGAGCAGTGTTGGCAGTGTCAACTTTATTTTTAGCTCTAATGTTTTAAGTTTTTGCATTTTGCCCCATTTCTCACGAACTATATGAGTAATTGCTTTATAGTTGCATCATCTCGATGCATAATGATAATATTTAAAACAAATCAATAAAATCATGTCATTGAGGGTTTGGTATCTATCTGATTTTGCAGGCCTCTGAAAATTGAAAATCTGCGTGACCCATTTGTCATTTACGCAGAAATAAATCCATGTATCCCATTTCCTTTTTGTGTAACCCGTGTAAATGGTGCTAGAAATTTTGTGTGAACAAAAAACCCAACATTTTATAGGTAACGATAAATTAGATTTGCTCAAACTAAATAACCGTTCTTGCAATTTTCAGTCGTTTTTCTGCTGTAACATTTGTAGTTGTCAGAAATAACCAGACCTTGCTTTTTAAGGTACATGGGTGCGATCGCGTTGTACAGCACACGTAATTTCAATCTGGTGAGTGTGAAAAATAGCACGCGTTACACTTAACAAACAGCACACGTAAAATAATTTTGTATATTGATTGCCACTATTTACCTTATGTAGCCGATAGAAAGATCCGTTTAATAATACCAGAAAAAAATATGTTATGAGAACGGTACCGTCTATGCAAGATTTTAATATATGACTGGTACTTATCCTTGCTATACAAATCGGAAAACACAGGTTTAATAGAAATCTTCGAAGACATACCAATCCGATCAAAACGTCTTTGCCTATTTCATTTATTATGAATTAGAAACAGTCCACTTTTGTACGGTAATAGATCACAACGTCTGATAACTCATGCTGTTCATATAGTTATGACAAAAAGAGAAAAGGGATTGAATTAAATAGTGGCTTCTGTAGCATACACAAATGAAATCAGCGAAGTTGATAAAATTATCTTGATTAGTTCATAACTGTTAGCCTACAAAGCCTATGTGAGGTCACAAAAATGGCAATCGTGTAATTTTATACTTTCTTTAAAAAAACAAAAAACGGAATAATAAAAAGAAGTAAAAGAAATGATAATAGGTATGTAGGAATAAGCATAGGTATTTTTTTTACATCTATTATTTTACTTTTTTGTCTTTAAAAAAAAATCAAATAAAACTTCATTTAAATATTTGTATTTCAGCCAGAGGTTAATGAATGCAGGGTATGCACTTGGGATTTTTTTTCACTGGCCAATCGGGGCCACTCACAGCAACACTTTGACTCGCCCGTATAAATATTGAATTACCCGCGACCAACTTTCGTTAAAATGAAAAAACCTTACTTAAATTGCACTTTTAAAACATCTTACTATATCATACAAACAATAATAACACAAAAGAAGGAAACAGAACTTGTTTTAGTTTCATTAGAAACTGTTGTAATTAAATTATAATTATTATGTTGTCACGGGACCCACACAATCAAACATCTGGAATGTTTTACCAAGGCTCGGTCTTAAAATGAATATGGTGCTTTGATGGCTGTATGACGAGGAATTAAAAAAAAAAATACTAAGCTCACAGCAATCTATACACACAATAATCACATCCACTAGAGAAATAAACACACAACATAAGTTAAAAGGCATAATCACTATTTGACAACACTCGCACGTGCACAGGCAATGATAGCTGTTGTTGACATCTTTCGCAGTGACGATTGGGTGTAGGGTCTCCACGAGTACTCGAGTACTCGGGCATGGGTCGAGTCTAGCAAAGACTCGAGTCCATTCACAGGACTCGAGTACCCGTACAAGTGAGACAATGTAGAGCAACTAGTTCAGCAGTAACTAATCAACGATACAAGTTATACGATAATTATATGACTATTTGCTAGTTTCTTTTTTAATCTGGCCGTCCGTTCATCCGTCACAATACTGAACGACGAACGTATCAACGGGTTTCTAAATGCAATACAATGGCATGATTTGGCATTCATGTTCAGTGCTGGAATTAAGCTATATAATGCTATTTTACGTTATATTCCTTTGTCTCATTATCATCTTGTGTAAGTGTCGGGTACTCGGGTCCGGGTCGACTTTGACCCTCGAGTACTCGAGTCCAATATATTGGACTCATGGAGGCCCTAATTGGGTGTTTGGTATAGTACACTCGGTATATTCCGGAAGAAACAAAAACTTTCCAACACAATGTAACTTCAGAAAACTTCAGGCTCATAAACAAAATCTTTCAGCGAAACAGCGTAGCAGAATGTTGCAATCACTACATTAAATTGATCTCTCGTTTAAAATTATTAAAGTAAACCGGCAATGGCCTGCCTAGGCTCACCAATCGATTGGTGTTACTGCAAGGTTCATTCAGCTAACGATTATCGTAGTACAATTGTCTGTACTAGAAAGATAATTACCGATAGGTGCTAAATAAACAACACGATAAGCCGGCATATGATCTAGGATTAATTTATTCCACTTCCGAATTTATAATAACTTACTTTGTGACTGACGTGAAAGGGTCGATGAAAAATTCGTACATAAATAATTTTTGGTATTTCTTCGGATAGACTTAGTCGTTCGAGCTAAATATGTTTAATTTTATAGTTCGGACCAATAAACTGGTTCGAGAGAAAGCTTCTGTTCGATCCCAGGGGTATTCAACCAATCAGCACCAAAATAAAAGGGTTTAATAGAGAGAAAAATCGGGACATTGTTCATGGTTCAAGAATACAGGTAGGTTCGACTGTTGGGCGTTCGAGCCAATGAGATTCTACTGTATATATACTCTTCAAAAGAAGAAACGCAAAACCACACTGTAGTAACATTTGGAGAATTGATTTAATTATTGAATGGTGAGTCCGATAATTACCAAATGTTGCAGGATTGTTTACAATTCACTCTAGTCCATTGTGAGTAAGTGATAGGACACACCACCAAGGTCAAGGTCATCTGGAGTCAATACCGGGTGTGGCCTCCGCGTGTGTTGACAACTGCCTGGCACCGCCTGCCCATTGAAGCAACCAGAGTACGGATGACGTCCCGGGGGATGGTGGCCCACTCGGCCTGCAAGGCTGCTGCCAGCTCGGGCAGGGTCTGGGGCTGTGGTTGTCGCTGTCGGAGGCGTCGGTCCAACTCGTCCCATAGATGCTCAATTGGGTTCAAATCCGGTGATATCGATGGCCAAGGAAGGACATTAATGTTGTTGTTCTGTAGGAAAGCCGTTGTGAGACGTGCTGTGTGAGGCCTGGCGTTGTCATGTTGGAACACTGCGTTGGCGTTGGCCATAACTGGAACGATGTGTGGCCGGAGGATCTGGTCAATGTAGCCCTGTGCATTCAGGTTGCCCTGCACGTGGACCAGGTCAGTTCTGCCAGTGTGTGAGATGGCTGCCCACACCATGACACTACCCCCGCCGAATCTGTCCACTTCCTGCACGCAGTTTGCCGCATAACGTTCACCACGACGCCTATACACGCGACATCTTCCATCATGACGTCGGAGCAGAAATCGGGACTCGTCACTGAACCACACCTGTCTCCATCGCAGTTGAGGCCATTGTCGATGAATCTGGCACCACTGCAGTCGGAGTCGACGGTGTTGTGGTGTTAAGATGACACCTCGAACTGGACGTCTGGCACGAATTCCTACCTCACGTAGGCGGTTCCGTACGGTCTGGTCGGATATCCTGCGCAAACCTGGTATTGCTGCGGCTGTGGAGGTGGCAGTAGTCAATCGTTCCCGAAGGTGGCGTACCCGGATGTAGCGGTCCTGCCCGGGGGTAGTGACCCGTGGTCGACCGGATCTAGGGAGGTCACGTGTTGATCCATGTTGCTGGTAACGGTCCCACAGTCTGGAGATGGTGCTTGGGGACACATGGAATGCCCTGGCAACGGCCGTTCTGGATTCGCCTGCGTCTAGTCGGCCGATGGCATTGTTTCTCTGCGGTTCACTGAGACGTGGCATGTCCTGGATTGTCAACTGTCGGCCAGATACAGAGGCCAGGCAAGCGAACACCCTGCACTTTTATACTGTTGGTGTTCATGTTGCACGTGCAGACAACGCACGTGCAGTGGTGACATGGTTTGCACGTGGCTGCGTTTTTGCGAATGTTCACATTTTGGAACTTTATTGTACAGTAGCTGCGTTTTATCGAATGTAACCGTGGGAATGTGTTTGGGACATGCAATGACCTTATATTCACAAAGCATGAACCGGTAGGAAACATAAAATCGGAGTTATAACCCATTTGTACCCTTTTGCGTTTCTTTTTTTGAAGAGTATATATATATATCATTTGCAAAATAAATTTGATTAAAATAGATTTGGAATGTCAGTGTAGGTCAGAACAGTTGTATGTGTTACAATTAGTTGGATACCCAGTGCTGGTTACATAAATATAATTCACATAACAAAACAATCTGTTGCCTTGGTAAACCAGGAAACATTTGTTTAGTATCGTGTCGCGAATCGCTATGCCAGATTCAGAGATCGCGACACAATTCTAACACTATCGTGTAATTTTGTGATCCATATTTTTGGCATTAAGTTTTGAAGATCGTCCTTAACCCTTATCCTGCCGCATTCTTTTTGCTAAATTTAAAGAATTTTAACCTGTTCTACATTTCTAGTAATTTTATTAAAATTCATGGGCATTTTAACATGAAATTACACACATATATACTATAATGATCCACCTACATAATGATAGCATTTTGTAGATGCTTATTTTATTTATGTTACCATGGCAACAGCTGCAAATTTCAATATACAATTTTTTCATTAATAATTAAGAAAACACTACTATTTTTCTTTTAATTTAAGTGTATGCTGTGATTTATTAAGCATAGTGATTGATTTAAAGAGAAAATTAAGCAGACTGCCATTAACTATTATACATTTTTAGTAATATTATTAAAATCAGTTGACATTTCAACATGAAATTACACACATATATACTAAGAATATCCATCTACGTAACGCTAACATTTTATAGTCAGTTATATTATTTATGTTACCATGGTAACAGCTGCAAATTTCAATATAGTATATTTTCATTAATAATTATGAAAACTTTAATTAAAAACTAATTTTTTTTTTTTAATTTAAGTCTGTGCTGTGATTTATTAACCATACTGCTTGATGTACTATAATGATCCACCTACGTAATGATAGCATTTTGTAGATGGTTATTTTATTTATGTTACCATGGCAACAGCTGCAAATTTCAATATACAAATTTTTCATTAATAATTAAGAAAACATGAATAAAACACTACTATTTTTCTTTTAATTTAAGTGTATGCTGTGATTTATTAAGCATAGTGATTGATTTAAAGAGAAAATTAAGCAGACTGCCATTTTTTTCCGAATAATAGGGTACAATGCACATACTGTCATCAACGCTTTTTTGTAAATTATGAACATAATGTTCAACATTAACTATTATACATTTTTAGTAATATTATTAAAATCAGTTGACATTTCAGCATGAAATTACACATATATATACTAAGAATATCCACCTACGTAATGCTAACATTTTATAGTCAGTTATATTGTTTATGTTACCATGGCAACACCTGCAAATTTCAATATGCCATATTTTCATTAATAATTATGAAAACTTTAATTAAAAACAAAACAAAAAAATTAAATTTAAGTCTATGCTGTGATTTATTAACCATACTGCTTGATGTAAAAAAAAAAAAAATTAAGTTGACAACCGCGGTTTTTCTGAAAATAGTCTCAGATGCGCATTCGGCTATCAACGCATTTTTTTTAAATTATGAACATAATTTTCAACATTAACTATTATACATTTCTGGTAATATTTAAATTAGTTGACATTTCAGCATGAAATTATACACATATATACTAAGAATATCCACCAACATAACACTAACATTTTATAGTCAGTTATATTATTTATGTTACCATGGCAACAGCTGCAATATACCATTTTATTAATAATTATGAAAACTTTATACATTTCTGATAATATTATTAAAATCAGTTATTTTGCTTTTAATTTAAGTCTATGGTGTGATCTATTAACCATACTACTCGATTTAGAAAAAGAATTAAGTAGACAGCCAGTTTTGTTTTTGAATAATAGGGTCAAATGCACATACTACCATCAACGCATTTTTGTAACTTGTGGACATTGTGTCCAACATTACATAGACACTAAAAATATGTATACTATCTCTATTACTTTATATAGCTTTGTCAAATGACACAAGATTTTAAAAAAGGTATATGCCCTTTCACTTCTTGTCATTTTCAAATGAACATTATTAATTCTGTTACCATGGTAACCAATGCAAAACGAGGAACCATTTCCCATATGAAATGTTTTAAATGAATTTATTTGAATACAAATCACTGTATAATGATGTAATAATAAGCCCCCAGCTGTTTACAAGAGAAGTGTGAAAATTGTGAATTATGTTACCAAGGTAACTAATGTATAACAGAAAACAAATTTCTAAAAAAATTTAATTTTCAAGGACTGAGAAAAAACAACAATGTATAGTGACATAATTGTACTATGCCTGTAGAAAAGATATATGAAGCTTATTAATTTTGTTACCATTGTAACCAGTTCAAAACTATATGTTACCATGGTACCCAGATTGAAACTGTTACCATGGTAACCAATGCAAACTATGTTATCATTGTAAGGTATGTAAAACTGGAAACTATTTGCTGTGTGCATACAACTTTTGGGTCATAAGGTCAAAAGTAAAGGACACCAGTAATCAATAATTTGAGGGTACTTGAAAACTCCAGATCATAACTGCCACTACTAGGTGGCTATGCCTATTACTATGGGGTTTGGAATCTTTTGAAATTGGACACTGCATTTCATGTACACACTTTAAGCAGCAGCTATCTTACTATAATCATTCTAAAAATTATTAAAACGTATCCATTCATTCCCAAGATTTTAGGGTACATAATTTTACCCTTCATACCCTCTGGCAGAAACCCTGAACACTGATATTAGAATAATAGAAATAGTAAAAAGTATTTTATGCATTTCAGTAATTTATTGTGAAACAAGATACTTGCAATAGTGCTTCACACGGTCACAATTGTAAAAAAAAAGAAGTAAAATGTCCATTCACCTAAAAAAAAATTAAACCCAAAGAAACAAACATCAACATGTGAGCCCTAATTAAATATGTACCATATACATAATGTGTATCAAGTGTTGAACACTTATGCATGATACAAAATAGATCTAAATGGTCACCCGAGTAAATTGCTGACCACAACTACCAAACACATGGAGTGTGGGGCACCCATTTTCCTTGGGGGATTAAAATGACCAAATTTATGGTTTTGGTTTTTCCAAATAAATTTGGTTGGAAATGGTCTAGTATTTCTGAAGACATAATCGTTTAAATGCATTTGTCTATATGATAGATGGTTTAATGAATTTGTCTTCTACCTGAGGGGAGGGGGGACAGGGGACACAACATTAATGAAATTCGCAAAATTTATATTTTTATGGTATTTCTGGACACGACAATTGGCTTAATTTTCCCCTATCTGTGCCCCACCCTTAGGAGAAGGGTAAAATGACCAAATTCACAAGGAAATGGGTCACAGATATGCAATTTCTATGTAACTATTGTGAACTCCATCCCCACCAAGGGGACATTCACAAGTTATATACACTGGTCATCTATTTGCCTTTATATATTATTTGAATACTATCCAGGTATAGCATTTCGGGCAAATGAGCTGGCCTAAAACCTTTTCACGATGTATTTCCATCATTTTACTCTGACACAATATTAGTTGTAATCCATGTAAAAATATGTAGTGATTCATTTGCAACCCTATATATATATATATAGCTGTTCAGGGCTGTAACTAGGATTTAAACAATGAACCAATGAGCATGGAAGGTGCAAGACACCATTTTGCAGTCATTTCTGGGAGGTTACATACTTAAAACATCAGTATCAATAAACTATTTTTCTATTATTTTAACACACACACACACACACACACACACACACACATACACACAATGCATTCCTCCCACGCCAGTGGCGGGACGCAGCCCAGTGGTAAAGCACAGTTGGTTTGGGATTGATTCCCATCGGTGGGCTCACTGGACTATTTCTCGTTCCAGCCAGTGCTCCATGACTGGTATGTCAAAGACCATGGTATGTACTATCCTGTCTTTGGGATGGTGTATATAAAAGATGCCTTGCTACTAATGGAAAAATGTAGGGGCTTTTCTCTCTAAGAATACTAGTATGTCAAAATTACCAAATGTATGACATCCAATAGCCGATGATTAATAAATCAGTGTGCTCTAGTGGTGTCGTTAAATAAAAAATAAAACACAGACACCATTGCCTCTAGCCGTTAGCTGAGGCCCTGCTGTTTGGCAGTAAAGCTAATATGAATAATTGGTGTTATCCAGATTCAGGGATTTTCGTTCAACTCTGGCAGAAATCTGCAACCCCAACAAAAATGAGAGCCCGTACGCTTAGGCCTATGCCCAGGGCTGTAGCTAGGATTTTTTGTTTGGGAGCGAGGGGGGGGGGGGGGGGGGGGGGCAACTGAGTAGTTAATAGTCTAAAACTCCTTAAACGGTTAAGAAGAGAATTTTCTATAATGCTTTCTAGATTTTTTTTTGCGCCCATTATCCTATTGTAATTTTCACATTTTATATAGGTACCGCACGATTTTTTGGGGGTGTTGCGTAACACGAAAAAAAAGGACCGTGTCGATGTTCTAAAAAACGGTCGATAACTGTTGCAAGTGAACAAAAAATTGGACCTCGCGGCGAGGGTATGTATACCCCCGACGCATCCACACCAATTTGTACCGTACAGGCATGATGTACTAATCATAAGCGTACGAGATCCCGTTTTGTTTTGTAGGGGTGGGAGAGGGAGAAAGGCAGGCTAATTTGTGCCCAAATTAAACGAAAATACCACCAACTAAAAAACAACATTTATTAGTTTTAGCATTACTGCCAACCAGCTATATATAATATAGGGTTTCAAACGAAGCACTACACACTAGCATTGTGAGAGAAATGTTGGAACTACTAGTACATGATGAAAAGGTTTCAGGCCAGCTCAATTTGCCCGAATGTCTCTGTCGTATTCGCCTGAAATTTAGATTTTGGTACTAATAAATTTATCAAAATACAATAGATCCAACACAATTACAGTTTACCTCATGATGATTAATTTATCTCTATAACATTTGCAGATGTGTGCAGGGAATGGGTCGCCTGCTCGAGCAGATTAAAAAACCAAAACCAAATTCAATACATATCCCCTATAAACTTCGCTCTCCAGATGCCCCTACCTAAAATCCCAGCACACATGCCTGATTTTTTTAAATTGTCATCCACCATACAAACATAATTACAAAACATTCACTGCTTGTATACGCTAACTTATTCATAAAAAGCCATGTACGGCGCCTCCCCCCCACCCACACAATCGTTCGATCCGCGACTGGTACAGTATAGTACATGTTTTAATCTATTTCAATAATAAAACAAAAAACCGGTGGCGCCACATAATTATGTGTGACACGCAACGAGAATGTTTTGTGATTGGGGAATACCATGACCTACATTATTTTCAATAACCAATCACAAAATATTCTTAACCTATCGTTTGTAATTCATTTAAAAAAAATTAAAACAAATATATATCCACTCAGTAGTGATTAATACCATTGTGAATGTAATATGTCATGTTGAAAAGGAAGAAGGAAAAACTGGCAGAAAAACAACACACAACAAAACAACGACGAACACCGAGCACATGTACGTATTCGATCATATAGTCGACGTAACTGTTCTAGCAAACTGTTCTAGCTAGTTAGAATATCGTCTGCTGTAGTATAAGTAACCACGTTGTAATTATGTATACTACTGCTGTCAAATTGTATGGCGGGAAATGTGCTGTCACATGACCTGTTGTTTATAAATAGAAATAGGGAAATGGCGCTTTTCGATGACTGTTTATGCCGTCGGATTACAACTAGTTGATTGTGTTTGTACCTTTTTTTAGGCATTAAAAGTGATACTTGTTCTATTTTAATGCAACTGTCATAATGTAGTTCATATATAATAGTATATTATGACAACTTTGTAGAGATAAAAGAAACCACTACCAAAAAACAAGAAACCATAACAAACAATAGCACGCGCCATTTGACGGGTATTTTTTGTTTAAAAAAAAAACATAACATGTACAACAACAATTTAGCAAATATTTGCATATGTCATTCTAAGACTATTTATTGATATTTTCTTACTTTGTTTTTGACAAAAATGTGAACAATTAATTTAGAAAACGATTTTTAAATGAAAACAATGCAAAATGACGTCATTGTGATGACGCTTGACGTGCAGGATACGGGTTAACAACCAAGAGCATGTTAAATATATCTGGGAATAAATATGCCTGTACTGCCAAAGTCCTTTTTTCTAAGGTTTGCCAGGTGTCTTTTCTTTCTTGCTAAGTTCCTCCTCCGATTACAACCACCACTTACAGTTGTCATACAGCTGTTCAGATAACAGCCCGCTGTTAGACATAAATGATAATGATGTAACTGCTGTTTACAACTGGTTATGTTTATTTAGGGCCGTGTAAAAGTCCTGTTCATGAAGTGAAAACATATTTTGTCTACTGGGATATTTTATTAAAATTATATCAGTCGTTCTTATAAATTGAAGTTTCAGTCTGGTTACATTTTATAACCATATAACCATATTGATTTTTTAGATTTGCGGGTGTTATTGTCTATTTGATACCGCAAATGTAATTTTTTTACCTCAGGCTAATGCCTTCAGTCAAAAATGAAACATTTACGGGCATTGTAAACTCAATCATTTTTCTATGGAACTAATTGTATATTTGGTATTTCTTAAAAAAAATAACTGGCTGCAGTCTAACTGTAGACACTTGAATCTTCAGTTTCACCTGTTCCAGTTGCTAATGATGTCACTTTCCAATGATGTGATAGCTTTCCGGGTATTATTTTTATTTGATCCTGGAAAAAGAATGTAATTAACCAATCACAATACAGAACACACTCGCCATCAGTTTACAATCTGAAATAACAAGAAGTTTTGTAATCAAATTCAGTTTACTGATTCCCACATTAAAATAACTTATGCGATTCTACGATCGTTCTAATTGTCAGCCAGTGTTGTTACAATGGCAAATAGTCTATCTTCTTCTAAAGATTGATTGGATAGTTCTAAAAAAAAAAGCATAATGATTCTTAGGGGCAGTTTTCATAAACTAATAGAGAAATATTTTGGAAATTGTGAATTTTAATTTTTTTAAAATTAAATTAAACACAATTAAATAAAAAAATTAAGTTTTCCAAGTCTATCTTCTAAAGTTTTACATTTAAAAGACAAATAAATTTTTTACATTCAAAATTTAAAAATCTATCTTTTTGTAGTTTTTATCTGATAGTTCTGAAACTTGGTACTACATGTATATGATAACATACAAATAGTTCTATACTTTGTAAAAATGTTAGCTTTGGGACCTAGCTTGTTCATGTATACCACTGAGTAATTAATATTTTATATTACTTGTTTTCAAGCTGAATCATATAAAATTTACAAAGGCTTTCAGACAAACCTATTCCCAAATAAAATAAATCAGTGTGTAACCGCTGAACAGTTGCTAAGTAAAATTCCTGTACATTATTATTTTTATTTTTATTTTTACAGATCTAAAAATATGCCTCATAGATTTTTAACTGAATATTTATATTGATTGTTATTGTTAAACTTCCTACAGGGATATTCTAAGGTGATCTTTTATAAATTAATGGATTTTCATTTACTGTCATTACAAAATTGAAAATTAAATAGTGGAGCTCTCTAGGCCAATTGTTTTTAAGTAGCCTGATTATTGTGTAACTATAGTGGGTGGGAGCAGAAGCAATTTTGTGAATTTATAGAGATGAAAATATAACAATAATTAAAAACAACATTTCAGCTGATTTCACCAAGGTGTCATGTAAATATAGTACATTTAGTTACAGTATGTAATATTCAGATTGTTGTGTAAGCAAAATGTATTGTTACATATATATAAAAAATATAATGTTTTTGTTTAGTTTTGTTTCTCTGTCAGAACTTTAATAAATATAATACACCATGTGCATATTTAACCAAATTAGCAGTTACTTGCCAAATTAAGGGAACTAACTTTTCACGATCATTATAATAATGGCTAATTCGATATAACGGCAAGACCTGTATACCACCAACATGGCCATTTAAAGAGGGTTGACTGTACATTGTAAACTGACTGGAGTGTGTTCTGTAGTGTGATTGGTTAATTACATTCTTTTTCTGGGATCAAATGAAGATAACATCCAGAAAGCTAATGACGTCATTAGAAAGTGACGCCATTAGCAATTGGAACAGGTGAAGTTGATGATTCAAGGGTCTACAGTTAGATTGTAGCCAGGTATTTTTTTCAAGTAATGCCAAATATACAGTTAGTTTTGTAGAAAAACTATTCAGTTTACAATGGACATAACCATATGGAGTTGTTAGATTTGCGTATGTTATTGTCTATTTGATGCCTGCAAATGTTTCATTTTTGACCTCAGGCTTACGCCTTTGGTCAAAAATGACATTTGCGGGATCAAATGGACAATAACACCCATAAATCTAAAAACGCCATATAGTTATATCCTAATTAAAAAAAGGAGTTAATGTTTTGTGCCTAAAAATTGGGTGGTGGTGCATAGGTTACTATGCCTCCTATGGGCTTGTGTAATATTTCAAATAAAAATTAAATTAAATATGTCTTATTGAATGGAGATCTTGCTTATCTGACATGGATCACGAATGATAAAAACTAATGCTTTATCATAGTCTGATAATGTTAAATTGAAGTATAAAACCCCCAATAAAACAACAAACTAAATATTGATTCTGACTGAAGGGAATGCCAATGCCTTTTCAGACAGTAAAGAAATGTCCCATCTGTTCTTCAACAAGTTGACACAAAAATTAGTGTAAAATAAAATAAATTAATCTGGACCATAAAGACCATGCTGTTGCCAAACAAGACGTTGATGTAGTTGATTACTTAATTCCTGACTTCATGACGTCGAGACGAAAATAAAAACTCTAGCTAGATGGATAAATTCAAAGAACTTGTGTATTTTTATCAAGGTTTATGCCATTCACATTGGAAATAATCACAAAAGATATCTTTGTTGCTCTCACAAATTGCAAAGATCAATGTATTGATTTGTCAGCTGATCCTTTTCAAGATGGACTATTGATTTTGGTTGTGGCTGCTCATACAGTGCACGTAAATGTTGTATGGGACTGGGCAGTGTTGTGCCAGCAGTGTAATACGTGTACCTGTAGATCAAAATAATTCATACCAAGTGCAATTTTATTGTCCTGGAGAAAATGAAACAATAATGTTTGTTAGAAATCTATGAATTTCTTTTATGATATACAGATTTAAAAATAAACTATTGTGAATATAGAAATGTTCATCAGTGAAATAGCCTACTGGGGGTTTTTTTAGTTGGTTTTTTTTAATGAGTATTGTGGAGGTTGGTACCTTAAATGTCAAAAGTTGTAGCTTTTTTTTTACTTGAACATAGTTGTGGATGACACCAAAGTTGTTAAAGGAATCTAGTCATATTTCAGATATTTCAAGCTGAATTAGCAAATAGTGTTAGTAATCAGTGCTTTATTATTAGCCAATTCATTCTGGTGGCTACTACATAATTATGTAGTGTATAATGTACGAGGAAGTATAGATTTGTGAAAAACAAACACAAACCCCATATGGGTGAGTAAATTATTTTTACTGAATCTATCCTACACTTTCAAGTGCATCCATTATTCATTAAAACAATTACGTGACTGCAAAATTGACTTCTATTTTTTCTTTTTAAATGAAAATATTGGTTAAAATGGCAAAGAATATTTATGAAACCAATCACCCAAAACAAACTTAACCTGGACGATTTGGTCAGGAAATCCTCAGTAGTGGATGGCTGTCATTAAATGTGATGCAAATGTTTGGTCTCATGGCCTAAAGCATTGTACTTTTTTACAATGTACAAGTTCTGTCAGTAGTGGGTTCAAATCCCTCACCTGAACGCATAAAATGTTCAAATTGCATTTTTTCACAGGTGTTGATTCTTAAAATGAATTGCCCCCTAGAACAATAGTGTGATTCATTTATCCAAGGACATTTTAAACGCGCTGTCTCACAGATGGTTGACCTAATTATTGACCCAACACGGTATTATATGACAATATATACATTTGATTTGTACCTCAAAACTTGTACTTTTTTAACCATCTACATAACCACCATATCACACTTATTATGGATATTTTATAAAAGTAATTGAATTATGGGTACGATCCATAATTCTGAAAAAAATAACGGCTATTTGGAGAACAGAGGTGTGACGTATTATTTTGAGTCACGTGACGGGCATTCCCCAAATAACCGCTGTGTCAAAACGATTTACCAAGCTCGTGTAACGAGAACGCTTGACCGTCCTTTGCGATGTAGGGTAAATAGAAGAAAAAAAACAACAATGAAAATAAGTTATTAAAAAATAATAAAAACATGTACTGAATGATAATAAGCTTATACATTAATTTATTTTAGTAACAGAAGCATGTTAAACGTCGGCAATCCCAGCTAGTTAGGCCTTTGAGGCGTTGTATCTATAGGTAAATTTATCATTAGTCATACGCGAAAAACTCTACTAAGTACTGTACAAACAGTGCATTTTCTGAACAGGGGTGGGGGTGGGGGAGTATATGAATTTAGTGGACCCTTTTGTGTACGTTTTCCATAGATATATGAATAGTGTCATATTGTCCCTACAGTATTAACAAAAAATTAATAATAATAAATAAATAAATATAAAATAAATAAATAAATAAATAAAATAACAATTACAAATTATCAGCTGCTGAGGTAGATTAACTGAAAGAGAAACTAACAACGGACAGTACACAAACTAACAACAGGGCTTGAACTTAATACTTTTTCACTGATTGCAATTTTGAGGCTGCTAACGTAAATTTTGTAAAAAAAAAAGTTAAATATGACTAAAAGGTTATTTTGCTGTATTTAGTCACATTTCAAATGCTCAAAATTGCAAGGGGCAATAAAACTCAAAATACATTTTTTTTAATAGGCTACTAGTAAAGCTGAGACCACTCTCGGGTCCCCCTCTAAATTTATGTAACGTTTAATTTATGTAACAACCGACCCCACCCATCCCAACCCACTGCGACGTGATTTTACCAACATTATAATACATGTAATAATAATAATAATGCACAATTATTGTTCCTATTACTATTATTATTATTATTACTACTACTACTACTACTACTACTATTACTATTACTATTACTATTACTATTACTATTTTTATTATTATTATTATTATTATTAGCCTACTACTACCTTTTTGGGGTGGAGGGGCGGTGTTTTATCTGGAGGAGTTTTGGCTATAAAAATGCAAGATTAACGTGTGTGCACAAACGGCAGGCTGAACTTGTCCCTGCACGTAGAACTGGATTCAACTGGGTTAAGTAATAATTAGCCAACCTTTGGACGACAAAATATGCAACAGTACACTGGGTTTTTTACGCAATACATTAAAACCGAAATACCACTTTTCGAACCAGTCAAAATAATTTGCATACGCGCCTAATAATAATAATAATAATAATAAATGGTGAGTTCATGTTCCGACTGTTTATTATTTTATTTCAGCGTATTTTCGTGATGAAATAATATATTTTTTATTATTTGCCATGTATATAGTCGGCCCTCATTTGCCAAGTCTCTATACACGGCAATCGTTTATATAAAATCCAAAAATTATACGATTGTCGTATATATAGCCTCATCACTACGAGTCTTTTTTTTCTGTGTGTTTTTTGGTCTTATCACAAGAAGAGTTCCAAATTTTAAAAATGAAGTGTATCATGGAATTCCATCGATCGTAGTTCAATTAAAATGTTTTTGATCATATAATAACTAGGTTTGGTATTCCAAAGGAATGTAAGTTTCATTTATGATGCATATTTAGAGAAACAAGGCCCACTAAATCTGTGATTGAGCTCCTTTAATCACTGCTTTAGTATAATGAACGTGATAAAATCAAACATCATTTCAAATAAAATGAACAAGTTATGGGACAACATTATATATAATCACAATGTTTTATTTTCTTTCCAGGTGTGGAGTTTGGAGCTCGTATGATTACTATTGATGGGAAACAAATCAAACTACAGATCTGGGACACAGTAATTATTACTTTGTTATTTTTAATGTTTTGTAAATCGAAGAACTGAAATCCATTCTTTCATCTGGCAGTTTTATACCTTATTTCATCTGGCAGTTTTATACCTTATTTCAGCTCCAGACAATATCCCAAATCAATGTCTATATTACACGCCTCTTAGGCCTAAGGGTACAAATAATACGTAATGTTGTCAGAACAGTCAGTATCAGTGCATAAGTTAAAATCGCCACTGAAGTTTGCTGACTACCAGCTTATTTTGACATGTCTGCTCACTAGCCATGTACATTGCTGCGTCAGTCATCTATTCCAGCCAGCTGTTTCATCACTGCATTGTAGAGTCGAAATCTGATTATTTGATTTTAGTATATCTAGGTATTGCATGTGTGTGTGTGTGTGTGTGTGTGTGTATGATTGCAAATGAAAGTGTGTGCATGTGCGTGTGTGCATGCATCAGAGTTCACCATTAAAAAATTAGGGTAATGATTAATTACTCCCTTAATATTATGGTAATTATGATTATGGTAAGCCATTACCATATTTATGGTTTACAAATGTTAAATATATATAATTTCATGATGGCTTTAAAAGCTTAATGGCTCAGGAGACTATTTTTAGGTAACCCAAAATGGATTAAACTGTTTGAATCTACTACTAACCTATCCAATTAGAGACCTTGTAATAAATTATTATTTGAATATAAAAAGAAAGAAATTAAAAAACATGTTTTGGAAAGATGTTTTATACAGTTGGGAGTTAATTCAACAAAAACAAATTTTGAAAAAAAACAGAAGATATTTTAAGCTCAAATATTTGGTACAACAGCAATATAACAATAAATACAAAACCATTCTATTATAAAAATTATTTAGAAAAGGGAATAATATTTATAAACGATCTTCTTGACGAAGATGGAAATTTCTTTACATTTAAGAAATTAAAAAATATATATAACCTAAATTCACACTTTTTAGAATATTCATCGCTTATAAACAGCATTAAGGCATTTATAAATAAAGCAGACAATGTTAGAAATGGCCACTTTACATTGCTAACTAATCCTGTATTTCCGGTAAAATTTAATATTATTCTTAAAAGTCAAACAGGTATTAAAGACATTGTGACGGAACATGCTCTTAAATTTGTTTCGCCTGTGGTGATTTTAATTGTGTTAGAGGGCCGTGTGCAGTTCATTGCACGCAGCCCAGGTGGGCAACTTGTTACGTAATACTTCGCGCGATCGAGCATTCCAATATGCATAGTCCAGCTGTGGAGGCCATGTGGCGAGTAGTTACGTAATACCTCTGCGAGTGCGGTTTCGACGACCGTGATTTGGCGACGATGGCGTCAGTAAGTGACGATCAGAGAGAAATAATACCGCTTGGTCGCGGTGGAAATATCAGATGATAGGGGGAGGTACCGCCTTGTACCCCCAGGCGAATTCTGATTTTATAATAAATAGCTAGTTTTTTTAAATATCGAGTAGAACCAAAAAGGAAGGTATCCCGGGGGAACGTGTCCGTTTGGACTGGTAAATATTTTATTTCTGCTCTGTGTATAACCTTGATGTGATTGATGTGACTTTAAATATTTTAATACTGTATTATACCAATATTCTTTAGACAGTGTCTTCGGTCATCTGACGAAGTAAATCGTAGACTTTTTGTTCTAACATTATACGAGTATTTGGTAATATAAAGCTTAGCCAGTCATCCTAGAAGACCTAGGTAAACTGTAGGTTATTGTCTTTATTGTGATAGGTACCAGTATTAATTCTGTGTTACAAGGTTACTGAATGAGTAGTTAGGGTTAATTAAAAATTAACCCGTTAGGAATAGAGCTGTAATTCCTTTATTAATTAAGTTCCTCTGGAAGCGTTTCTAAATTATCACACGTGTGGGTGTTGTGTCACGGTGAAGTGATTCGCATATTGTGTAACTAAACACCTAGAGATTAACTAATTAAGTGATCAGTTCTGGGTTGTTATTAATTAACTACTACGGCTGTACATTTGTCAGCGTAGATTAATACAGATTCCAAAGTGTATTGTGTTTTTGTTGTGTTTTTGTTGTGTTTTCTAGAGAACTAAACGTGCTATATTACATATACTTTATATAAGATCGTATCTCTGATCATACCTAGACGAGCCATACTAGGGTTTAACCACCTGTTACAGAGAGATCTAATAGATATACAGTTAGGAGAGATATTTTGATAATCGTGTTTTATTCAGTTACGGGTATTATAGAATCCCCGTGACAGACATGTATAAATTATTAAATCACAAAATTATTACACCAACATCACAAATAAGATGTAGCAACCAATGTTTTGTTTTGACTCAAAAGAATGGGGAAACTATTATAGAGTACCTTTTATAAGTCTCAAAGATACAACCTTGATATGGTTTCAATACAGAATTATATACCAGATACTAACAACTAATACTTTTTTACATAAAATTAAATACATAGATACTAATGAATGTACGTTCTGTGGCAGTTCACCAGAAACATTAACACATTTATTTATATACTATTGTAATAAAGTGACTGATCTGTGGCATGATGTTGTAAATTGGATTTTAAACAAAAAAGGAATTCGAATAAAATTAAATAAAATAATTATTTTATTTGGACAAATAGGCGATATAAAAGACATATTTATAAACTGGCTGTTAATAAATATTAAATATTATATATACAAGACAAAAATGGAAAAAAAATGAAATAAATATAATAGCTGCTCAAAACTTTTTGCAAAATAAATACGAAATAGAAAAATATATTCTTTTTAAAAACTGTAAATATGAAGAGTATAATACAATCTGGGCACCATGGAAACGACTCTTCAGTCAAGAAAGTAATTTGATGGAAGAAAATATAAACAATTATCAAGCGAGCACTTGGCGTGAATTTTGGCATTATTACTTATCACTATAATTAACTACTATAACGTTTTCTTTTTAACAGTCTTTCTTTCTAAACTTATATATTTATTTTATGTCCCCATTACATCAACCAGCCTATTTAAATATAGTTCTATTAACTAGCCATTTATAATGTGTTATTAATATTACTATCAGCATACTACAACTCCCAGTATTTAGCGTGTATAATTTAATTCATATTCTGTGAGGCGATGAATCAGGGCACCCCAACCCTGGCATCATCAAAATGAGCTGGGGACAATAAAATTAAAATAAATTTTAAAAAATAAAAATATTACCATATTTATACCATACAAATTTGCAAGCTAAGGAGAGGTTAAAATGATTCTTTCAACTAGTCTCAGAGGAGTGATGGGGAGAAAAGTTTAACTTCAAAGATAAAAAAGAAACATTGTTTTCTGCAACCTGACTCTTTAGTTTTTGTTATAAAATATATTTTAATTCTTTTTTTCCTTTTTTTTTAAATAAGCACATGCAAATCTACCAACCATCCCACTACTAACATAGTGAACAATTGACTGAAGTTGTATTAATTATTTCTTAGGAAGTAGTATCATAAAATTAAATAAATTGGTAAAGCCATTGTGCAGCAATCCAGTAGGGGGTTTTGTTCTAGATTGAGCAAGCTGTTAGTGTGTCTGCTAGTTGCTGGTAGTTGGGTGATTACATATAATTATTGTCACCTGGTTGTATTGAAAGTGGGTGTCCATGGAGACATGGTTCAGACCACTTGCTACACCAGCTGGGAACAGTCATTTTATTGACAAAATATCAAATGCCTTGGTACATGCTATAAATCATAAAATTATTGCATGATAATGTTGCGTTAAAAGGTGGGGGAGGTTCTTGCAGAATTTTTGTTGGGTTTTTAAACCAAATTTTACTTTCGTTTTATCTCGTATCTGACAGAAGTAGTTGATATTTGTATTTTGTAGCTTATTAGTCCCCTACCTGTCTAACTGGAGGGGATTATAGGTGTCTGCCCATTCATCTGTCCCACATATAGTTTTTCGTGATGTTTTTTTTTTTTTCACAATGCCTTGAGATATTTAGCTGAAATTTTGTGTAGCTTTATCATGTACTGTTACCAATCCAGTTTGACTTTCATGGTGATTATCCATTTGTGACATTTATGGCCCTTGAACTTAGGAGATAAAAAAAATTGTTTTCTAGACTCTTTTTTTTCTTTCTTTCTTTCTTTTTTCTGAGATTTAGTATATTGCTTGAACATTGTGTTTCACAGAATTTCACAGAGTTATGGCCGTTGAACTTAGAAAATATGAAAATTTGTTTTCCAGACTTCTTTTTTTTCTTCTTTTTTTGCAATACCTGAAGATGAGATGAAAATTTTGTATATAGCTTTATCATGTACTGTTACACGTCAAGGTTAACTTTCATAGTGATTTACCCCTAATTTTTCACGGAGTTATTGTCCTTGAATTTAGGATATAAGAAAATTAGTTGTGCTATTCTCAAAACGCTTGTTAATAAAGTGCTCCCTTGAATTTTGATGATCAAGTGGACCGTATTTTTCATTATAATAAATTTTATTTATCGTAAATTTTAGTGTGTGTGGTCTTATCTGTGGGACATTGCATATAAAATATCCCTTGTTATTAGCAAGTAATTAGACCAAATGTCATACCCGTTTATAAATATATGCATACATACATCATACTACAGGGGCGGACCATGGCCCAGTAGTAAAGCACTCACCTGATGCGTAGTCAGTCTCGGAATGATGGCCATAAGTGGGCCCATTGGGGTATTACTCATTCCAGATGACTGGTATATCAATGGCTATGGTATGTGCTATCCTGTCTGTGAGATAACGGGATCCCTTGATACTAATAGAATGTCAAATTACCATATGTTTGACATCCAATAAATCAATGTGCTCTAGTGCTGTCAAAAAAATTAACACACTCACACACATCACTGTGTTTAACTTAAGTAGCCATTATTCTGAGTTTCACGCCTCTTGGCTATCATCATCAGCCAGTTGAATATTAATTTCTAAAAAAGACTGATGTCCCACATTCTTTTGACAACATAGAGTAGAGGATGGCATGTAATTGTTGTGGTGGCATTTACAAACAAGCTGTGATCTCTGCAGTATAATTGTTATTTTTTGTCTTCCATGCATAGATTGCACTGTCCAGAGTGGTGCTTTAGGGTGTTCCAGTATAACCAGTTTCAGGCAGTTTATATTTTCTGCAGTAATTTGATTTGCAGGAGAAATAAAATAAGCAGTCACTGCCATGGTGTATCAGAAGATAAATGACTAGTGGTGGTTGTGTGCCACGCTGACCCTGTGATAAAGCCATTATGTTAGGCTATATTTAACCAGTATTCTGCCACCAGCTTGTAGTTGTATTGTTTGGAGACCTTGGTTCATTTGGGTTTTGCCATCACTATCACAGCTGTTGCCAGGATATAACTGAGGGCAGTTCTAGGGTAGGGTATTTTTTTTATAATGCCCATATGCTCTTAAGATTCAGGCATGTCTGTGCCAGTGATTAGTAAAAATAATTTAATCTTATGCAGGGTTTAAGCTGTCGTTCGCCAAATCACCAAATGCAAATTAATATTGAATTTGGCGAAAATATTTCATTATCAAATTGCCAAAAAGCTAATTAGAAAATCCTGTTTCATTATCTTCTGCTATTTGTTTTTGAGGAGTATTTGTTAATACATTAAAATGCATAACGGTCGGATATAAGTTTACAAGTCGGAAATAACAACTTCCGAGTAAACGCGAACACTGCATTAGTCTCGCTATTTGTTATTTGTACATCTACTTTGCGCATGCTTGTTTTGAGCCACTTCCGTTGGATTTCGAAACTGGCTTTATTTTTGTCAATCAGAATAGCTCGCTCCTTTTCGCTTCCTCCATGTGGCCAATGTCACGTAATTTCTTGCGTGCAGAAAAAGCCGACATGTCTCGATTCACTGTTCATGGAATACCGCTTACAGGGCACAATATTTCACGCAAACCGCCAATCAGTTACGTCGTGACCTGTAGACGTTCAGAAATTAAACCTTGCCAATTTCATATATATTAGACATAATATTTTACAAATGTTGAAAACAGTTTTAACATAAACAGGAATCCAAAAGTGTCATAAAAGTTGAAAAATACTAACATCGGATAATAGCTTTAAAAAAAATAAAATTGGAACGTCACTGTAGTATACATGTAGAAGTACCATCGATAAAGTGAAAGTAACTTGGCCACTGCAAAAGGAGAACAGGAATCTGGAAGTGTATCTATTGTTTCAGTACTGGGACTGACATTTAGTCCTTTTACAATATTGTTAATGTTAGCAAGCATTAAAGAAACTGTTTTATAAAATGTTTTCTTTTGTATTTTGTTTTAACTTCATGTTTGAGCTAAAAATTATGTACCATTGATGTCCCAAACTACGACAAAAACACGAATATGATATTTACGGAAATACTATTGTACATTTTTCAGATATACGATTCATGAAATAAAATATATTGCAATCAGTTAACGTACACAAATCAACAATGTGGACGTACAACAAATCCATTCTAGTAAACAAAAGTAAAGCACCCTCCAGTAAACTGCAGGCGCAGGCGTTTGCTAAATGTATCGTACTGCGCATGTGTGATTCGTCATTTTCTATTTTTAAGGCCTCTACATGGAAAAAAAATTGTTTCTTAACTACGCACAGTTGACAAACACTTTGTTTAATTTTATTTTTTTTAAAGGAATAATTCAGTTTGTCAAGTGTTCTGGCCCGGTCCGCGTTTTACCAACACCCATCGCTAACACTTGATGTCAATATGGATAGGTATTACGTTCATACCATAGAATAGTTTGTAAAATATCATTTTTTAAATGAATTGATTTTTAATTAACAAAATTTATACACTCAAAATTATTTACAATCGTTATGAATGGATTATGAATACTATTCACTACAGTAGATACACACAAATGCAGCATAATGTACCTTTTGCAGATCGAATATAATAATTGAAAACAAATTCTAACAGAGGGCTTAAAAATCGTAAACATTAAATGATTTGTCCTTGTTGATCTGGCACGTGTGAGGACATGCGACATGCACCGAATGTTAATTCACATTCCTCCATTTTAAGTCAATTTCTACGAGTCATGTGGACCCGACATCGGTAATTTTAAGGAATAAACAAAAACAACTTAGTAAAATTAATGGTTTTAGGGGTTTGTAAAGTTTTATGTTTAGATACTTGTCTGAACTTTATTTTTAATGAAAATGTTCTACAACTGTGAAGAAAAACCTCACAAATGAACTTAACTTTGAGGTAACCGATCAGGTAACCCACAGGTTACACAAATATAATTCATGTAACCGAACAATTGGTTACCTAGATAAAATCCACATGAACCAACTTGCAGTTACCTCAGATTTTGAAATAGTGTCCACTGCGCTTACCGGGTATATCATAAAGGATCGTTAAAATGCTGATTAAACTGTTTATCTCTATCTTTATTTTTGCTGAATATTTAACAATGTATAGTCATTACAACTCCTAGCAATAGCAATATATAAACTGGGTGCAGTAAGCCATGGCAGACAATTGCGATTTAGTTGCATGTAATATTTTTTATCGTCGCACATATATAATTAGCAATTTTATCAATGCGTTCAAATTGCGCCTAGAAATGTTGCAGAGTAGCGACGAAATGCACTTCACAATGTGGATTTTAAAGCGGGGCAGGACTGATTGATACGTTGAAGTAGTATATTCATTCAGAAATTATGGGTTAGAAATAAATTACTTTAAAAAGAGCCTTAATTTTGTCATATTTGTTTTGGCTAATTGAAACCTGAATTTGGCTACAGATTTTTGGGTCAAATTAGCCAAATTGCTAATAATGTTTTAAGTCCAGCTTAAAACCCTGCTTATGTTCTTAAATTCTTCACGCTAACCATATACAGTGAAACCCCTCAGTAAACCGGCATTCATTCAAAACCGCACGTTTTACACGGTCCCGTGATTTGCGTATCTTTTAAGACTAAAATTTACCCTTCTAAACCGGAAAACCCGAAAATTATCCGGTCCCATTGTGTTCCTTTAATGCAAATTTTACCTTAAAAAAATGGACGGTCACACCAATGTCAATCATTACTGCATTACTTCTACTTTGAATACCCACTCAGCCGATAACGTGATTGCGTACACAGAGCTAATTACATGTGCGCATGCTCCAGTGTCACTGTTGTGCAGTTGACAAATACCAAAATAAGTGATTAATTAACAGCTTTGATGTTTAAATAACTGGAGGAAACACATGTACTCCCTTTATTCTTAGCTTAATTGTTACAAAGTTAGATTAACTTACGAATTTGATTGAGCACCTTTTCATAGTCTACATGTACATCTCACGATTACCGCATTGAATGGCAAAGCAAATAGGAATTTAATTCATTTTTCCAATTGTTTGAACCCTTTTTTGTTTGTTGTTGTTTTGTAGAGAACACCAACCAACAAACGTTTTACCTCAATACTGAAACCTCGGTAAACCGGATACCCCTCAAAACCAGACTTTTTTCTTGGTCCCATGGCTGTCCGGTTTTGATTGGTTTCACTGTAGCATCACTGTTGGAAAGACTGTCCAGACAGCCCAGTTGCATGTAAAGTTTGTAATATCAAAGAATGGTGTGTTACGAGATAAAAAATATTGTAGGTTATTTAAATTATACATTATCATATAATAATATATATATACTTATAAAAAATCATTATATGACCTAGTTTATGCAATCATTATATAACTTTTATGTATTGGTTAACTTTGGTTAATGATCTTAATAGATCTGTTTGTAAACAGAACACTTCAAACATGGCGCTTGCATATAGAACACTTTATTCCGGAAATACCTGAACGACCAACTAAAGGTCTCACACCACAATAAACATGTTCACTAGCAGGTCTCACTCAACATCTAAAAGTCAATACAAAACAATAACTTAAAGCCATTGTTACATGACAGCATTGTTCTGGATATAATCTAAATGATTAAACAACATGACATGCTTAAACACCAAGTTTTTTTCTTGGAGGAGAGGGGAGTTAAAGAAAAAACTACTTTGAATTTAAAGGAGAGGATAGTTAAGGCATTTGGCCTGGTATGCATATTCAACGATATATAATGCACATTATTGCTTAATATCAACACATATAATCGTATAGTTAATTAATAAAACGGTTAAATGTGACGGCTATTATCTATAACGGGCACAGCCATTTTGTACTATCTCAGTGAGTACGCCCTCTGGCAAGCTGGTGGTTATGTAATACTTAACGCGTAACGTCAGGAATGAGCCTTAGAACTAGAGAAACACAATCTACCTGGTTTTTGCGGGATGATAAATAGTCATACATTGCAATGTTCTGTAATAATACACATCCCAGTAAGCCAGCAATAAGTATATCCAGCACTATATATATAATTTTCAATACAAAATAAAATACCATTGTCAAAGTGGCTACACAACAAGTCGAAACAATTAACAATGTTTTGCCCATGCATTAACCTACGTACTGAAATGATACACAGAGTGTTTTCTTAGTTAATTGGTCTATGCTGTTAGTTGCTTCTACCTGTGATTCCTGATTGGCAGGTGTGTATTTGATTAGTAACCAGACGAGCCAATTAATTGACGCTGTCTAGACACAAAAATACATACCGGTATTGTGGAATATTACCTGTCGCCCCTAAAATTGTAATGGACATGCCATAAGTGGGTCATTCCCACATACCTAGACATGGTTTATTACTGTAAATAGTTCTGTAAAACTATTGATAAAGTAGACTTTTTCATCTAAAACCACAGAACTGACCAATTACATAGTCCCAAAGAAAAGAAAATTATCACTTGGGTATCGTGGGTTGTCGTTTTTGCTCCAACGTAGCATATCAATAGGCCTAATAGTGTAAATTTTTTCTTTGGATTATTTAACAGAGAAAAATACTATAACCCCATTTTGTTCCGTTAATGCAACTTGAAATATATTTAGTTAAATAGTTTATTATATTATTACGTCATTTATGCTGTTTTACAAGTCAGGTTGATCAAAGAGAAGCGCCTTGTCGAAAATTACTGCTTTTGTTTACACTGTACATACAGGAGATGGTCAGGAGCTGACGTCACTTCACCCCAAACTATCCCACCGGACGTCACAAAAACGAAACAAAATGGCTGCCCCCATTTAGCAAGAATAATCATGGTTTTTTATTAACTCTAAAATTACGCGTTTTTCATTTGCTAAAGTGTCAGTATGTGTTGGTGGTCCGGGTATGCATCTCTCCAACACATAAGGCTCTTGTTTGAGTTGACCCTACCTTTAAGCAAGTACTTGAAAACATTACGGCAGCCACTAATAATGTAGTACATGTACGTAAAAATATTAATTGACATTTGAAGCCAAGAATTCATGTCCAAATATACATGTTCTTTATTTTCTGATTTTACTCGTCTCTATCTGTAAACATACATTTTTAAATAGCTAATTAATTTATTGGAGAATAATTGCAGTGTGAGAAATGTTATATTAGGTTGGGTTTTTTTTTTTTTTTTTTTTTTTTTTTCATTATTAGGGACAACAAAATATTTATTTTTGTGAGTATGCTGTTAGACGAAACTATGAATCTACTAGTTTGCAGTTGTAGCTAAGCCTAATAAGTAATCTATCTTGGTTTCATTAATCAAATATTTCTTCGGATCCATAATGTGGTTACCACCTATCAGCTTAGATATTTTCAGCATTCATTGGCAGCGTAATTAATATTGATGACACATGTCTGCTGTTCCTTGAATGATTTCCAGACATTACAGTATTTCTACATTCGTTCATTCATTTCGTTTCAATTTAGGCCTATTTTTGTGTTTTTGTCCTGAGCAGTATGCATTCCCTCAAAATTATGCTTGGTACATGGAGATCTGCTATTTGATCACTGAACTTTAAAAAGCATGTCAGTAAACCATGTTTCTTCTCCCTCTTTCTCTCTCTCTCTCTCTCTCTCTCTCTCTCTCTCTCTCTCTCTCTCTCTCTCTCTCTCTCTCTCTCTCTCTCTGTCATCCACCATATCTCCTGTGATTATTTTTAGAACAGTCTTTAGTTACAATAACATGGCTCATGTGAATTTGAGCCATGAACCTGTGAAAGCTATTTTAGTCATTTACATGTGACAGGTGGCTGTGTGACATGAAACTGTAATTAATTCCAAGTGACCCTGTGGCATCTGGTGAAATGAAGCCAATTATCACTGGTTTTATGACATACATCATGCACTGTATTTGATATATGTTAATTATGAATAATATACATTGGAGTTGCTTAACCTTTAGACTACTGGATTAATTTTTAACAAAAACCACATTGAGTGGGTACAAGTTTATAATTTTTACTCACATATATTCAGTTAAATGTTTCATAAATACATGAAATAAAGTTCATATATGAATTGGTAAGTATTATTTTCGTGTCTTTTTTTGTAAATTTTTTTATTTTAGATCGGCTAATGGTGATTAAAATTAGGCAAAAATTCTAAAAAGTTGCGTTTACTTACGGGCATTTGTGGCCAGCTGTCTAGTATTTATGTCCATTATTCCCGATAACAGTGGTTTTCTGACCAGAATTTTTTTTAAAACCCGAACTACGATTCATATTGCAATATTTGGTCATTTTCGTTGTTGGTAAAACAATCAAATTTATTATCAAATTAGCTGTCACAATCAGCTATCGATCCCTGAAAATTACCGCGACGTGCCGCCATTGTTTTCAAGCGAAAATACTTGCCGAAAACCACTTTTGGAACTCAAAATTTCAAGGTATTTTCAATTGAAAAAATCAAAACAAAAACCACCATTTTGAAAAAAAAAAAAAATTCTTGAATTATATTTCATTTCCGGCGAGTGTCGTGTGCAAAACGGCGGGAAATATGAATTGGGGAATGCACTGTATACAGTGTACAGTATATCGACTGACGTGACGTCGGGCGAGATATCTCGCCTGCAGTACTCAGAAGGTTAAACAAAATTAATTAAAGGACAATAGGACAATAGACATTTTGGAAATTCTTTGATAATATCATTATTTTAGCACATTCTGATCACAGATTCATGACTTCTAAATAGTATTTAAGTCACATTTGACTTGTGATACAGGCAAACATCTTACATATGATTACAGTTTTATGTGTTTGTGTTCTTTTTATGTTGAATCTAGTGGGTCAGATTGCAATACAGAGAACTTTTTTTTTTTTTTTTTAAACTTGATTAGCGATACTTCTAGTGAATTGAAAATTGATTAGCAACTACTGTTTAATGTTTTAAAATTGTGTAGCGATCTCTGAAACGTGTAGCAAAACATGATGCAATACTGAACAAAATGTCTCCTGCCATATACAATGTATTAAAAAAGATATATGTAGATCTTTAATTGGTTTGTATTTTTTACAGGCTGGTCAAGAATCATTCCGCTCTATCACACGGTCCTATTACCGGGGAGCTGCAGGTGCTCTGTTGGTGTATGACATCACACGGTATGGATGTTAGTCAGTGTCTGTTTGTCTGTGATAATGGTGATATAACATCTTGTCAGTGTTTATGTAGCTTGAACAGAAAGAAAATATAATGGTCTATATTATTAAAAGTTTGTACTATTAAAAGTGACTACTGGTTACTGTACTCATATGTAATACAGCTGGGTAGTAAACTGTATTAAGAGTTTCAGATGCAAAGCATACTATCAATAAATACATTCAGGATTTCCTATATGACAATTATTTCAAATTTCTTTGGTAGTTTCTTTGGTAAAATTAATAGGTACGTACAGAATAACTTTGGGTATGGGTTTTTTAGATAATTTTTGACAAAATGTGTTTTTGTGACATTGCCAGTTTTTGTTGTCGGTGCTCAATATTATTCAAAGCCATGTTTCAGTAGTTATAAAAATGGGATAGTCTCCCTTTAAATAATATTTAAATGAATGTTTTATGTGTTGTTACAGACGTGATACCTTCAACCACTTGACTACATGGCTTGAAGATGCCAGACAACACTCCAACTCTAACATGGTCATCATGTTAATAGGAAACAAAAGGTAAATCTAAATAGAAAAAAATCTAACTGTTAAATAGTGTATTTTTGAGGAAGGGTGGGTCATAGCAGGAAATATTTAGTGTTCAAAAATTAGATTAGTATCCCCCCCCGAAAAAACAACATCAATAAAATAAAATAAATAAATAAAATTATTGGAACCAGTTGACTGATGGGTATGTAGCATTTATGGCCCATCCTTGGAAAAAACCTACTTAACTTAAAGCCGCACGCCCTAGTTCCTTCCAGCAAAAATAAATTATAATTTTGGTTAATCTATAAAACTGTAACACACTTAGATCACGTTTTTATAAAATGGAGTGAAAAAGCAGGTTTTATATCAATAAATACCATGGGAATCTCCATGTCCCAATTGCTTGAAATAATTTTGAAAGTTAGTATTCTGATGTCACCGGTAGATGTCACTCGAAGCACAAAAATGCCTACGTCACGACAAATTTCACAGTGCGCACAGACTTGGGGTGCGTTCCTTTCATCTTTCCTGGACATGTTCCAACTGTTCTGTCCTGGACATCGAAAGGAATGAGTTTGGAACAGGAAGTTACTTTACGAACATGGGTGCTTCTGTTTAGGAAGTGGCTGCTGCAGCAATCATGATACTTGAATCGGAATAAGACGACACTGACCATGTTGACTATACTACAGTGTTTGAAATAATAAATTTTATATATTTTGTATAAACCGCAATTAGCCTACATTTGCTATTCGGAACCGGGTACTAGTGCCTAACCTATTGTTATTAGCAATTAGATGCACTGTTTATTATTGGTGGTGGGTGGTGGGTGGTAGTGGTAGCAGTAGTAGTAGCAGTAGTAGTAGCAGTAGAAGTCATCGTCATCGTCAGGGGTGGAGAGGCACTTCCCCTCCCCAGGACGAAAATGTAAGATTTTTTTTTCTTACTCTATTTAAATAAAGGTAACAATATAGCTTGTGTCCCCCACCCCCACCCCCCAAGGTTGTATCCCCTTTCCAGATATCGTAAGACTTAGCAAAATTATTGGTTTTAAGGGTTTGTAACGTTTTGTATTGAGATACTTACTTGTCTGAACTTTATTGTTAATGAAAATGTTCACGGACTGTGAAGAAAAACCTCACAAATGAACAACAAGCAAACAACAACAAATCGGATGTTGATTGCTCGAACTGTGCATGAGAAAACAAACCAAACAAAAATGATAATGGTCATGTGGTATACCAACGTCTGTGACATTGAAATGGGAATATCCTCTCTAAAAATAGATTAGACCTTGTCTGCTCAACAGTTTTTTCTCAGAGGCATGTGGCTTTTTAAGAAATAAGAAAAATGCATTTTGTGGTATTACAAACACCAGAATTACCAAAAAACACTTCAGGTGAATGGAAATGTATATTCTAAATAATAAACGGTAAGTAAAGTGCAATTTTATTTGTGAAAAAATGGGTTTAATAGCAAAAAACAACGTCATAATGGTTAACAACTAGGGCGTGTCCCTTTAACATAACCTACTACTTATGACTGCATAATAACCACAGAAGAACATATCTTAACAGGCTTGAGGTCCTAGTGTCATTTAAATTATACTTTTTGTCCAGCAATGTTTACATTCCTTTGGTGTTGGCAAAATTATTAGTTTCTACCCTGATATCTGAAAGGTGATGAGAACAATTTCAAAATAAATATATATATATATAAAGAAAATATTCATGGAATTATCTCTTTAATACCAGGTGGCATAATTTTGTTATTTATGATCGTATCACAGTCAAATTTGACATGAGTATGTGACAATGTTCTTGCTATGGATTGACGGCAGTGGAGGCGTTTTCGTCACCAAAGAGTGTCACGCGAGGGCGCTGAAATCAGTACCTTGTGTGGCCACCAGCAGCACCAATCGCTGCATGACATCTTAGCATAGACTGAAAGAGTCTCTGAATCCGGGCACGTGGAATCCTAGCCCATTCTTCCTGCAATGCATGTGACAGTTGTGGAAGCATCTGAGGCTCCGGGTCATGCTGGCATACACATTTGTCCAGTTCGTCCCATAGATGTTCAATGGGGTTGAGATGTGGCGATCTTGATGGCCATGGCAGCACATTAATGTTCTCATTCATTGTTACACGTGCCGTATGCAGCCTTGCATTGTCCTGCTGAAAGAGTTCTCTCTGTCGATCCAAGATGGGAAGCATGTGACGGCGAAGAATTTCATCCTGGTAGCATACAGCTGTTAGGTTGCCTTGTACGAACACAAGTTCACTTCTGCCGGTGTATGAGATGGCTTCCCACATCATGACACTCCCTCCACCAAATTTGTTAACTTGGGCGATGCAGTTGTTGGCAAAACGTTCATTGCAGCATCTGTAAACACGTTTTCATCCATCACGTTGCTGTGGAAGGAAACGTGAATCGTCGCTGAACCATACTCGCTGCCAGTTTCCCAAGTTCCACCCCTGTACATTAGTGCACCAGCGAACACGTAAATGTCGATGTTGACGTCGCAGGATGGGGCAAACATACGGTGTCCTAGCCCATAAGCCAGCTTCTCGAAGTCAGTTCCCAATGGTTTGTGCAGACACCCTTCTCAAACCAGGTATGCGTCCAGCAATGTTCGTTGCTGTGGCAGTTAGGTGACGCAAGTGCAGAACCCGGATGTAGCGATCTTGTGCTGCAGTTGTTATGCAAGGTCCACTTCTGGGCCGGTCTTCAGCTGATTGAAACTGCTGGTACCTGTCCCAGAGACGTGAAATGGTGCTCTGATGGACGTTCATGTGGCGTGCGACTGCTGACTGCGATTCACCTAACTGGAGGCGGCCTATTGCAATGTTTCGATTTTGCAGGCTTAGTCTTGGCATCTTGTAACTCGTCTACGTTGAAATGGAAATGAGGCATCATTGCGAGCATTGCAGCTTTAAATACCCATCACTACTCCCAATCTTTTACCAGAGTTTCACGTGCAGTCACCAAAATCTGACCATTTCACGCCGATTTCCTGCAAATGTCTCACAACGTGCGTTAAATTTGTTTTAGGGTGCATTTTGGCATGCTGTCCCATTCCAGGAACATTAACAACCATGGTCATTCAGCAACATTGTACAAAAAAACTATATTTTGTAAAATCAAACACTTTTTCTTCTTTCCCTATCACCTATGCATTTCTTTTTTGATATAGTATAGTATTTGGTCAAGCTTGATCTTCTCATAAAAACTAGTTTCGACTTGAAAACATGCATAGAGGAGACATACCCCTTACTAGATGAGGTGGATATTTTACATACCAAAAAAACCCTGAGTAATGAATTCAATTTATACAATAACATTTTAAGTCAATATATAGTAAATGACAGTTATAAAGTCACCTCCATCGGTAATATGACATCATCGCGATTAACACAAATGTAGTTGAACTATCTTATCAAAATGTTATGTTCAAGTATAAATGTTTTCTTTGCTTGTAACCATTGACAACAAATTTTTCTTTAACCGGGTTAATAAATCAAAATATCAGATTGGTTTATGACCTTGATATTATGGGTAAAGTATTGGATAAAGAGTTATCAGTCTTAGAATGACAATTTTTGAATGGAACTTGGGTAGTTAAAAATGATTCCTTATATTTATAAATAACAACACAACCTCTACATGTATTCAACACTGTGTTCGCTAATAGTTGAGAAGCGTCCTCATCACACCATCATACGAGGGAGTGTCTTCAGAATGGGAACACATTCACAAACATGTTCCCTCCTTAAAACGTTTAGGAACTTTCTGCATCGGAACACCCATCTAATTTTTTCTGATTTACTTTAATCTTTGTTTCACTTCTAACAACTTTAGTCACATGTGTCTGTTGTTATTTAATTTCGTGGTATGCACTCTTAAGGATGGCCAACTGTTAATATTTTTGCAAGTATCTAACACAAATTTATGATTTTAGTGATCTGGAGGCTAGACGGGAAGTGAAGAAAGAAGAGGGAGAGGCTTTTGCTAGAGAGCATGGTTTGATATTCATGGAGACGTCTGCCAAGACGGCGGCTAATGTGGAAGAGGTACGTTAATTAACAAACATATATTATATTTTCATACATAACTAAGTTTTAACCTTTTAGCCTTTGAGAAGTTCCTTGTTAAAGTGACTGGAATGTTATAACAGCCAATGATTAGTTGAAATCTTCCATTGTGCCATGGTTGACAGGCCAGGTTAAGTATTCATGAAAAGTATTTATCTCAACTTTAAACAATTTTTTAATTTTTTTTAATTTTGCATGTTTTGAAATAAATTCTTGATGTCCAGTTTGTAAATTTAGCTCTAAATATTTGTGAGACAAAATACCTTTGATCTGTATGTGAAAATGACAGATTGCACTTGATTCATGAAGGGGAGTAACTCCAGTTTTAAAACAAAATATGGATTATAGAACTTTTCTAACCACAAATTCTGAATCACCAGGGTGTATTATACCAAATAAAATCCCATAGGCGACCATGCAATATATGAACCAAACTGACCCATAAATACCAGTACTACAACCCCTAGCTCAAACTATTACCATAAATCCAGTCCTTGGTTTTTGAAAATGATAGGCGAGTGGAAAATCACACACCTTAATATGCTAAGGCGAGTGAAAAATCACTCTACACAATAAATAAAATAGGCAGTGTAGCTCTGATTGGATTTTGACTGGTACGTCTACAAAATTGTCTATTTGTTCAACAAAGAGGAATACCAGTTTAACGACTGCATGGAAGCCATGTTTTAAATTTTTATTGTTTAAATAAAAGGATCTTCCTATCGGCTAAATGAGCTATGAAAACAGTTGATTTTTGTAAACAGTGGAAATAAATATACCCATTTATTTTACGTGCGCCGTTTATTGAATGTAACGTGCGCTGTTTTTCACACTCGTTAAATTTAAATTATGTGTGTTGTACGAGCGCAATTGTACCCGTGCACCTTAAAAAGCAAGGTCTGTAAATCCTAGTTTTTTTCGCGTCGCTCCAAGTCAGGTCTCTATACAAGGCAAGCTTCTATTTTTTTCACGCAAACCTTTTCTAACATAGCCTTGTTGTAACATCTGATGTCGGCTCACACACCTAGCTTCTTCTTTCCTGTTATTCTCACAGTTTTTATATTAGCTTTTGACGGGCAATGGGAGTGAGGAGTATAATGTGGCCATTAACCTGACAAAGCTACAGTAGCAGAAGTTGGACTGTATAGAAGGCAGGTCTCTAGTCGAGGATTTATGGTAACTGAAGAAAATGGTACCTTTCATGGCCCTTTTTTGTTATAATCAGATGTTTTTAACATCCGTAGTTTCACACAAAATTTGAGTACCTTTTTTTCACAGGTACCCCATACATGTTTCAAGCACACAGCTACTTGACACAGTGGTACTAGATGAAATAAAATTACATAAATTTTTTGCCCAGATGAAACTAATTTTTTCACAATCAACACACTCACATTTATCACCAATCAAAGGACTTGTGATGTTAACTTCTCTATCAAACATTTGGTGCCCCGCGAACTTTGACCCAGCCTGAAGTTATTTGGTTGAGTACTACCACCAAGTCAGAAGTACCGGTAGGTCTCTGTTAGCTATATTACTGTTCCACATTGTCACCCTTAATCTCATTACTTAAACCAGTATTGTGCTTTTATGGTACTTCTATTTTTCAGCATGCTTCACCATCAAAATTGATGGCTTGGAATTGGAGGTTTTTGATTAACTCATAATACTGCGTCTGTAGTGATTATTTGATGACTTAAAACTTTAAATGTCATGCTTTAAACTTTCTTCTTATATTAACTAAATAATGTTTCGAGTTGTTGATTTTTTGTTTGGTGGGCTATTGTTTACTTTCTCAAAAAAGTTGAGTTCTATACTATATATATGTATGTCAAAAGATGGGCAATTTCAAGTTAAATTTTATATGGACAAGAATGAAAAAGACCACTTGGCTTGTATTTTGACAACCATATTTCTTTACAGGCATTTATCAACACTGCAAAGGAGATCTACCAGAAGATTCAGGATGGAGTCTTTGACATTAATAATGAGGTATGGTCACTTCAATTCATTTATTATTTGTTGACTAACGAAGGTCATGTGGTTGTATAAAACTGCCCGATTGGGCTACCTATCATTCTAGCCAGTGCACAATGACTGGTATATCCAAGGCCATGGTATATGCTATCCTGTCTATGGGATAGTGCACAAAAAAGAAACTGCTATTAATGAAACAAAGTAGCAGGTTTCCTCTCTAACACTGTTAAAATGACCATATATTTGACATCCAATAGCCAGTGATTAATAAAACAAACTTTATATAAACTTGCTTTCCCACTGGTCAGAGGCAAAAAGTAGCCCTGTAGATTGCTCGCTTGAAGTTTAGTTGGTTATAAGATTGATTGTTGTGGTTGAAACATTTTGAGACCGTCCTTGTTATTCATAAAAAATAATAATAATAATAATATGGATAATAAATACTAATTTGACAAAACTTGTGTCAGGATTCATGCTTGGGTAATCCAAAAATCCTGACACTTGCTTCGTAAAATCAGTATGACACAAGCTCGTATAATAATCTCTTAACATCTATTTATGACAGATTAATAACATAGGCACTTGATGACAGGATAATGTAAATATTGTCAATATACCACAATATACCCCTCAAAAACCCTCTTAGCACACACTAGCCTACATACAAACCCCTGAAAATATTGCTGTTGTCAAAGTGGGAGAGAAAACAAATAAAATAAAATAATAAAAATAATGATAACCACTAACACGTAGCCTATATTGTTACAAGGCTTAACAAGCGTTTTCCCTACACTGAACTCAAAAATATAAATTTGAAAACTGACTTGAAATAATTGATGTTTAATTAATTAAACATTTTAAATCTCTGAACTGGTTTATGAAGTTGCAATAAAATGTCAAATGTAGATATTATACAAAATAATTAAAGAACTTACATTTTCAAAGTCAAATATATAATAATAGAAAAGGCATGCAACTTAGTACTCATCTAGGACGGAAGTGACCTTTAATATTCCAGGTCAACCAGGTCAACCAATGGGATAATTTTGTGTTAGCACCGTCACATCAACGTAAAGATGAGTAATGAACAAGTGGTACATTTGTTTTTCATTATCTAATGTGATGGTATGTGGTGAACAATAGAATTATTTCATAACGTGTTGCTTTATAACCTAATTTAGTCTACATTTTTATACTGGTGTTGGGTTTTTACTGCAAGGAAATACCTTGAAATGCCACAACAGCGTTAATTGATTTTCAGTAGCGTACTTTGTAGTTTACTTTGTTATTTCTTTATTTGCGTGCGTGTGTGTGTGTGTGTGTGTGTGTCATTGCAAAAATTATCATTATCATTTCCATTAGTATTATTAGCATTTATTAGTATTGTTAGCATTTATTCAAAACGGTCCCATTTTACGTCCTCGTAAGGCAGTGTTAGACACAATTGTACGACGTATACTTGTTTATATTTTTATATTAATATTTATTTTTGTGCTAGGCCAAAGAAATAAAATTATAAAAAGTAAATAAAATACATTTTTATGTGTGTGTGTGTGTGTGTGTGTGCGTGTGAGAGTGAGAGTGAGAGTGAGAGTGAGAGTGAGAGTGAGAGTGAGAGTGAGAGTGAGAGTGAGAGAGAGAGTGTGTGTGTGTGTGTGTGTGTGTGTGTGTGTGTGTGTGTGTGTGTGTGTGTGTGAATGTGTAAAAACTTCATATTTTTTGTATACGTACTTTATGGATGGCCCCAGAATGGAAAACTTGTTTAATGCAGTAGTGTACTACCATGAACATATTCAGTAGCTTTTATAATTTTGTATAATGTTACACTTTTCGAAATTTCCATGAACATTACATAATTGTGTCATTTGCATACTGACATTAATTTTCACATTTATACGTTATTTAATACATAATTATTCACATACTTTTATTTGTTTTAATTCAATTTGTGTTTGTTTATTTCTGTGTTGAAATAATTTATTTATATATATTTCATCATTAATATTATTATCGCACATCGAATTCACTGGAAGTTATGCCTAAAGTCAAGCAAGATACCGAAACACATTTGTTTTTATGGTATTATTTTTACCTTGTGTAGTGTGAATAAATTATTGTATGAATAAGAATATATATATTACAAGGGCTGATTAAGGATTTTTAACAGGGTTGGGTTCAATAATTATGAAAAGGGCAACTGAAGGGAGCGACATATCTTGGGGAGGGGGGGGAGGGGTCTGGGGCCATGCCTCCTCAGGAAATGTTTCAAATATATATGCCTAGAGACGCCTTTTCGAGGCAATATAGTGTTACTTTGCTACTGTTCTGTTTGGAACTCCTTGTGTGATAATTTCTTATGTTTAACAGTTATAAAAGATGATTTAAAATTTGTCCAATTCTGAATAACGACATTTATTCCTATTAGTAATACTACCAAACGCTTAGGCATACATATAGGGTTGCAAACGATCCATTAAGAATTTTTACACGGAGCACAGCTAATTTTGAGGGTAGAATGATGGAAATACATGTAAAAAGTTTCTCATATTAGCACATTTTGGCCGAATATCTCGATCACTTTTAGTCCGATTTTGAGTTTCTGTTCCAGCATTTTTGAGGTAGTTGCACCTTCCGCTCCTGTCCCCATCTCACAAGCTTATGTTTAACTGGAACGCAATAAGTTAGAAACCTCAATTCCATTGCTTGTGACACCGCCACTGGCGTAGCCATGGTTGAAATTTGGGACGGTATGTTCATATCTGCAGTTATAAACACGATTAAATTTTTTTTTGCAACCCTAAACTGATAAACAGTGGTTGAAATAATAAAACATTTTTTAGGGCAAAGTGATTTCGGCCTTGGGTTTGAAGAAATGTTTGGGAGCATCAAGACAACTGGTCAGCACCCATTACTCTTTTTCTCGTTCCAGCCAGTGCACCATGACTGGTATATAAAAGGCCGTGGTATATATCTTATCTGGTGGTGGAAATAAAAGATCCCATGCTACTAATGGATAAATGTACATGGTTTCCTCTCTAAGACTGACTGTCAAAATTAAAATTTTGACATCCAACAACCGATGATTAACAAATCAATGTGCTCTAGTGGTGTTGTTAGAAATGTATTATTCACCCTACACATAAATAAAACTTTATAGGGGGTGGCAGTGTTCGAGATTAAATTTTTTGGCCAGTATCCCAGTTGGATACTAACATTTCAAAATCTGGTAAATCACCTGAAAATTTAGTATTATATGGCATCCCGGTGGGATACTAGGTTCTTGAAGTCTGGTATCCAAAATTAAATTCTGGTATCCCCGGGATATTGGGATACCATTAATCTCGAACACTGGGTGGGGTCAGATCATGCTCGCCTACAAAAAAAAAAATGCTCGAGGGAAGGTTCGACCCCAAAAACCTGTGTACACGCGCCTGCGTCAGATGTAGCTAGAGCAAAACACACATGATTTCCTTTTTCGTGAGTACAACAATTATATACACCAGTGAATCGATTTAATATTTTTTTCAAGATGAAATATTTAAAACTATACCCTCACCATGCTAAGCTTTAGTCTGTCGTCTGCTTTGTATTCAGCACTAACTCCGTGATTAAGGCCTAATTAATACCACGATAGCACATTATTTTGCATTATTTTGATTTAAGTTGTATCGGACATTGGGCTTTTAATCACAGTTTGCAACTCCGACCATCTCGGACGGAAGTAAAGTTTAACCTTTCAGGTCAACCAATCGGAAATTAAATAAATAACGCCGGAAAAAGATCGTACAAAATAACAAAAAGTGAACAGAAGAAGCCAAAAGTACCGAACAGGTATAGCGACATTAGTACTGGAATAAAATAAAATTAAAATAAAATTAAAATAATATATACATATATATTGACAATAACTTTTAAATTACATGTTTTTAATATTTATAACTTTTTGTTATTTTGTACGATCTTTTTCCGGCGTTATTTATTTAATTTCCGATTGGTTGACCTGAAAGGTTAAACTTTACTTCCGTCCGAGATGGTCGGAGTTGCAAACCTTCTTCTTTTTATGGTCCTGATGAAGTGTTTTTAATACCTGATTATATCAAAGTCATAAGGTATTTTTCAAGAAGCATATGATACAAATTAAGCTGTAAAAGTATTTTTTTACTTTTTTTTAAATTTTTCTCGTGTTGTTTCGTGTTTTAAAATTTGCATTATGGGCGGGTAAAATCCTCATTTCGTCATGCCCGGGAATAAAACGCAAATCAAAATGCTTAGGATAGGGTGCTGTTAAAAAAAATAAAAAAAAATAAAAAAGTACTGAATGTTTATCGGACATTGGGCTTTTAATCACAGTGACTAACTCAATGCAGCAACCACCGTATCATGTACTAGTGTCATTTGGAAATGGTTTATTATCCTGTCATCAAGTACCTATGATTAATAAAACATTATTTTTCTCTTCCTAGGCTAATGGAATCAAGATTGGCCCTCAGCACTCACCTTCTGGTCAAAACATGCCATCTGGTGGTGGAGGTGGGAACCAAGGCGGCGGATGCTGTTAAGACTATTTAACAATATTGAACCTTGACTGTTCCCAATCAAGGGAAGCAACTCTAAATGTGTTGGAACATGCACACTGGTGGAATGTACTAAATTTTAAAACGAAAAGTGTTTGTAGTGATTGGAGTAAATGTTTTGGCTGGCTGAAAAGCTGATATAAATATCTGTATGTTGACAAATGTACATTATGTAGATGTCATAGTTGTTCTTACTGCAACACTTATATATTCTGTTCACATCTCATTGTCATAATTCCTTGTATGTGCAGCACAGCTGTTTTCATTTCTTGTAGTAGCGTGTATTTTCGTTTGTTTATGTTCCATTAAATTATATTTGTTGTGTTGAACTATTTCTTGAAAGTCATACATCTATATTACTGCATCAGATGAGGAACTGTTTTTTAAAGCTTTTTTCTTTCCTTTTGATGTGGAAAAATAATTTTACATACTGTATTTATGGGTATGGTGGGATATATGTAACAGATACAAAAAACACCTGAAAATGTCTTGTTCTTTATTGAAAAAAAAAAGTTCACTGCTACCACTATTTTTTAAGACCTTGTTCCGTGGTCATTTTCATCTGGTCTAAGAAAATGAGCTTTTTTCTCCTTCTTTTTTAATAAAATCTTTCACTAGTAGGCCTAACATTTTTAATTCAGTTGCTAATCATGTCTGTGTAGAGTGGTCATTAATCTTTCTCTGGCATGTTATTGCAGCAAAAAACGAATTGATGATGGGCATTGCAATACTGACTTTGTACAATATATTATCTCATAATAGTACAGCTTAACTTTCTCAACCACAGACTGGAATAAGCCTGTTGACTGATTATTCTTATACATGTGATCTCACTTAATTGAATATTAGTTGTCTCCCTGTTAGCATTTACTGTTGTATCTGTACAAAATAACATTAGCTGGAAGTAGGGCCAAACATTTATGATGAACTCTGTTTAAGCTGGATTTTGTGGGACCGACAAAAGGTTCTGAGATTTATGCAGTACCAGGTTAGAAAGATTTACTCAAATTATTATTCTTGATGTCGCTTTAGTCAAAAACCAAGTGTACAAGTGTAGAAACAAACATTTTTCTTTCAATAAAGTGTATGTTCTTGTTCATTTGAGTAATAACTTTATTTTCCAAGAAACAGAGCAATAAGTAGAAATGTGACATAATATAGTGCTGACAGAACTTTTTTTTAACCTGTTATTTTCAAGATGACCAAATATAAGAACAGCCAATGACCCAATTGAGTGAGAAATGCATGCAGACCAGACATTTACTTTTGATCCCAAAAGTTCATAGTAGGTGATGGGCAGCAACTTTAACCTTTAGACTACTGGATTAATTTTTGACAAAAACAACCTTGAGTGGGTGCAAGTTTATAAATTTACTCAAATATATTCACTGCAACGATTGCTGCCATCACTCTCACCTATATTTCATGCTTACAATTGTACACCTCACCCTGTCTGTTGTTCTCAACATGCCTCTCAGTTTCAAAGATCATGAACATGTTGAGTATACAATATGTGATTACAAGAGGGTTAAGACTTTTATCTTTTATTCAGCCTTTGAAGACCGATTAAGTGTTGAATTGCTCATGAATTACCTGCCGTTGTTCAACTGTTGATCTTTGACGGACTGATAGTGTGACTGAACAGTGTGCAAATATAGACAACAATGCTAATTATTATTAATTGGTCATTAATTCTGCAGTAGGCAACATTTATTTGATGCAGATCTTAGACCAGCCTCAATAGTGTAGTGGTTAAGTCATCAGACATGAGGCTGATAGATACTGGGTTCAACTTCCGGTATTGTCTCCAACCCAGTGTTAGTTTAACAACTCATTTTTCTTCACTAACTACTAGTACAAACCCATTGTCCTGGACACAGCCCAGATGAGGTCTGTATCCAGGACCGCGTGCTTGATCCTTAATTGGATATAAGCACAAAATAACTATAACTGAATGAATGCTGATCTTAGCACATAAGAATTAACTGTCACTGTAGAAAGTTGAGATGGTGTAGAATTACGGATGTAAGACACAAATTCCACAGCAATCCCAGTTGCACAGATGCCCATTTTGATGGAATCCACTATTCTTGAATGAACCTATTAAATATATATATATATATTGTCAGCAACTCTAGAGTAACCTAATTACAGGGAAATCAGTTATTTGTGAAATTCAGGTACAATTTGTCATGCCAATAGTGTACAGACTAAAAATAATTTTGAAATAATGTTTCCATAATGTTTATTTTCCTTTAAGATCTTTGAACACCCATTTTGCTAGATGAAATCCAAATTAACATAATTTGTAGGTTCAGTATGTTTCACATTCGTGCAGGGGTTGTGATACCAGATTAACTCTTGATGCTGCTACTTCCATATTATAAACCAAACATAAATGAAATCTCACAACCCATTACTCAAGTAATATGCTCTAAATAAATCATTTTGCAACTCATTATCCATTGGATCAAACTTTTCTCTACATTTATTAAAAACTGTGACAAAGTGCATCTCTTAACTCAAAGATATTATACTTAGATTGGATGTAATATTTTAAAATGTTTTGGATTGGGGTTGCTTGTAATGTTACATGGCATTGTAAACTAAACTAAAAGGCGTTTTAAATGCTGTATAAATAATATTGAATTTTTCACGCTAGGCACACCTGTTGGGTTGTTCCACAAATTATTTTGCTTTAACTTTGAAAACTCATGAACATATTGCAATTCACTTTTTGTTGATGTCTCTCTCTCTCTCTCTCTCTCTCTCTCTCTCTCTCTCTCTCTCTCTCTCTCTCTCTCTCTCTCTCTCTCTCAAATTGATTTACAGGAAACAACATGTTTTTAAAATATTTGAACTAGCCGGTAGTAAAATTTTTATGGATCTGGTGCAATATTTTAATTCTCTAATTTCAAATAAACATGGTTAAAGCAACATATGGTAAAACATATATTGGAGAGGCACATTAACTAAAAAAAACTGATTATGTGGATGTGCCTATTTGAATTATTTTAATTTATTGTCATATTGTGAAGCCTTGGAAAGAGTACTGAATGTATTTATTTGAAAATTAATATTTAGTTGTGCCCAACTACACTCGGCAACTGGAATATTAGATTACTAATGAAATATTTTGTCAAATAAATTTACATCTAAGGGCTGAACGTTTGTTTGTTGGTATTTGTTAACTATGTATCTGTTTTCCTCTTCATTAACATTAAAACTCAACTAATACATCTTTAATTAATACATGTGCTAACTGACTACCTTGATAGTGTCTATCAGCAGTACGTTTTGTGCAACTTTTAGACTTTCTAAAGATATTTCAATGTGGAAAAGACTTCTTAATTTATAGGTAACATATTGTTTGAGCAGATGAATGGAAATGTTCTAAAGATTGTGTCTGATGAAAATTGGGTTAATCAGTAATTATTGGAAAAAGGCAGATGTTTGTACATGTATATTGGTATTGGGGGTCAGTAATAATGTATGCTCCCAAAGTCCAAACTTTAATTATAGATGGCAGTATAGATTTTTTTTTAAATAACATATTAGCAAAACAGTGTCAACAAAAAGCTGCAGTCAAGAGTATCTGATGTTTGTATTGTTAGATTGAACTTTATAGCTAAGCTATAGGAATGTGGATATATTGCTATATTTCATTGGGCCATATGTGATACATGCTTCTGCTTTTCATCATGGTTTTAAGTTCTCACTATTGGAATCAATTGAGTTATTGGTGATTGTCTCAGAAGGTTAGATACACATTTCTTTTCTGCCAGAGGTGACGATAAAATCATTTGCATGTAGCTTTATTTGTTAAAACTTTCTAGACTATTCAGAGACTTTGGTCATGGTTGCACCTCTGAATGTGTTGATGCATGATAAACAAAACCTTAAAGGAAATTCCAAGGATTTATTGTTGATGCATTGGTGACATTAGAACATGCAACCCTAAATTCCAAGTCGGAGATATTTTAAAAAAATATGCCAAAGTTATATTTATAAAATTATAAAAACCTGATACTTTTTTATTTTGGTTTTTAAAAACAATCTGCTTTATCTTTTGGTGCTAAAAATACAAGAAGTTTGTTTGACCTGATATGTGTTCTGCATTAGTTAATCATCCACACAATGATCACACAAATGTATTTCTGAACAGTCTGTTTTATGTCTCCTTGAATTTTGCATCATGAAATATTAGCATTTTGCATAGCCTCGCTAAATTCGCTAATATTTTATGCTCCCTAACATTTCCTGATTTACAGTATATTGGTGTGTGTTTGTGTTGGGACACCTACACTGTCTATGAGCACCCATGCCCCTCCCCAGCTACACCAGTGGTTTTAGCCACTGCTGCTCCAAATGTGCTGCCTTTTAGTGTGTCGATTATCGATTTGTTCAACATAATTTTGAATGATAATTAAACATTTTTTTATAGCAATTCAGTTCAATATAAAATATTTTGAGTTTGGCAGAAATCTTGTTTTGGAAGTTCAGAACAGTTGATCATAAAGGTATAGCAGGTGAAAAAATGTTTTTATTGTTTTAGCTCCGTTTCTGATTTCACTGTGTGTCTAATGCTTATGACTCGTATTTGCATTAATAAATGTTTAATGTTTGTATACATAATCTATGAACCATAGTTCTAGACTATACATTATCCTTACATGTGCATGATTTCTCATTAGAGTTATTCCTCCTTTTTCACCATGCATTGTTTAGACCCTACTTGTGCATCAAACTCATTAGATAGTATTTGATAGACTTTCAGTTTGGTGTGCATCCATTACGAACCCAAAATTAATAATTTACTCTTAAAATTTGGTTTAGGGTAATTGATGAGATGGGCTGGACTTAATGGAAATGATGATACTGTAATTTTAATGTTTATTTTTTATTATGTACAACTATTGTCAGTTATTCACCAAATGCCAACTCATGTAAAAAAAATATGATATTAAACAGTGACATCTAAATCATGACAACAAAATATCTGAACTTTATGTACTAAGCATTCCATGTTTATTGTGTGTGCATTTGCATGTTTTAAAAAATTAGGCAGTTTTTGTTTGCAACTTCATGTAAAACCACATAAAACATTTATCCTTTGTTATTTCTTATTTTGTATTTATAACAAATTAAAAGTATAACTAGTTTTTACATATGCAGTTTGGTAAGCCTACTCAGCTATAAGAGTTACAGCTATGTAAAAAAAATTCTACATCAGAGTATGCGATACCATTTAAAGGTTTGATATTAGTAGGGAATGGTGCCTGACATTACCTTCAAGTGTTTGCCTATTATAAAACACACTATTTATTTGTCATTATTTCATTATGGGAAGGAATGAGGTGAGAGCTGGTAGATCAAACAAATTTCACAGATCAACCAATCATGAATAATACGATAATGTACATTGTCATGATTTTGCATATATACAAGAGTATATAAGAAGAGTAATAAAAGTTTTTTTTGGTTCCTGTCCTGGACAGAGGAGCTGGCTGAGGCATGTTAAACCCTATGACCTGACCTGACCTGACCTGACCTGACCTGACCTGTTTCTTTGTAAAAATATTTGTTAGATGTGCTTAAAAATATTATGGGCACATAATGTATGTTTCTTTTGCTTTAAAATGCACGTTATTGAACCTGTATATAAAATCCACTTGTATATTAAGACAAAAGTGTTACAGTAGTTAGTGTGGTCTTTATATATATATTTTTTTTTTTTCATCATGGATAGCCAACCAATTCAGTTTTAAAATCACTTTGTTTATCATGGTACAGAATATACTTTGTCTATTTTCTATGAAAACAAATTAGCTTAGAGCAGGGTGGCTTTAACCTTTGCACATGAACCAAAAACAAATTCAGGTACTCCATTTCTTTTTGGCAATAATCCATCATCTAAATTTTATGTGCAAACAAAAAATGAGTTACGCAGAATAAGTCTTGCATGTATGATGCATGAACGAAACCATTATTCTCGCAGTATTCAGATGTCTCATCTCAGTATTTCAGTTTCTGTATGGGACTACATAGCAGTGCTTTGCTCCATATTTGCCTGGGTACATAGAATCTGTAATTCCTGCTGTGTAATATCTGCACTCACTATATACATTTTGTGGAGCATTAGATGGAATGGAAAATAGCCCATGGTAGATGCTTTACTATACTTGAGTTGCGTCTAACTTCAAAAATGAAACAAACTTTTTTTTTCCTTTCTTAACTAGGGTCTACCATTTTTCAGACTGAAATTATTTTATTGGTCATGCATGTTATATATTTAAATAAAAGCCAATATATTTTTCTTATTAGCTGAAAAATAAGAATTAGAATATTGTTGTATACCGTCTTTGTGAATTCATCTATCAACTGATTAGAATAGCTGCACTGTTTATTTTATTTACAAATTAACCGATTCTCAAACCAGAAACAAAACTTGGATTTTCAATCTGATTAAAATTTGATCTTACCACCACTGGAGTTCTTCTTTAATAAATATTATGTCAGCCAATGCCATTTTATGCCCGGTGACCTTTCATCGTGAACAGCTATTTGGTGTTGGTTAACCCTTTCCACACTGTTAACCACCCTTCACTAACAGCAGTGTGTTGAATATTGGGAGGGCAAGACTGTTGGTGGCCATTTGGAGCGTGTTTACAATACAATACATGCACTCAATCCTATAAAAAAAAAGTTTGTTTTATTTAACGACGACACTAGATCAATCCTATATAGAAATTACATGAGTTGTTGAATAAATATATAATAGAAGGTTAAGAAGCTACATGACTTTTTGAACAAATAAATATTTAATTAGAACGTGGGTTTCTATGGACATTTTACCCTGGTTCTATACAAGATCAAGATGTCACTGGAGTATTATTATTTGTGTAACAAAATTAACAATATTAATGACAGTCATGGGTGGATAGTATAATGAAGAGCTTTTGTAGGGTCTCTTGGACTTCCAAGACTGACTGGCAGTAAGATCTTATTTTGAATTAGTTGCATGACAGTTTTCAGACTGAATAATTCATGCAAGTATGTTGTTACGGCAATAAAGGGTTTTCAAATGAAGCATTTGTTTCTTTATAAATCAATTTTGAAACCTGTTCCTGTCATTATTTATTTATTTTTGACACTTTCGTGCTTACCCTGTATATCTAATTAAACTTCAAAAATGTTGATCAGCCTCACACCTCAGCTATGTAGTGTTGTCCCATTGAAAGAGAAGTTTGAGAGATATTCATTCACTGTAAGGTGCAGTTGATACTGGGATATGACCTTTATTTCTAAAACCATACCTGGTGAGGATGGGGTGGGAAAGGGGGCATTTACACCCCAGAAAAAGATGAAAAAGTGCCCTTTTTAGTTTACAAATGCCCTTGCTGTCTACCTGTAAAAGATTCAGTATTTTTAGGCCCTAATTCTTGTACTGCCACCCCATTTTAGGCTAGGTTTAATTTGGTTATCTACCATTCTTGTTCTGATTCCTTGTCTGATAATATACTTTGAAGACAATGGAATCCTTACTCTCAATAACTGCAATGGAATATTCCAGGAAATACTGTACATGAAAACCTGTTTGGAGCAAACCCAGATGCTGCTTGTGTGTTACTGGTGGACAGAGTGTGTGTGTTTCTGCTGTTTAATGACACTCACTAGAGCACATTGATTAATCCTCAGCTTTTTGATAATTTGATACTTCAGACACTTGGTTTTAGAGAAAACCTGCTGTATTTGTTCATTAGCAGGAAGAAGGATCTTTTATATGCACTTCCCCACAGACAGTACATCACATACAACAGTCTATAATATACCAATCTTGGTGTTTTGGATGAGAAGGGGGAAAAAGTCCGAGAATGTGTCCACCGATGTGGTTCAATCCTCAGACCGAAGCACTACATGCGAGTACTCTAGATTTCACCCCCATCACAAATGACTTCATATTAAAATACATATTAAATATCAGTTGTTTTTGCATGTGCATCCAGTGCCCTGCAGGCATTATAGGTATGACTATACCAAATAAAATCCCATAGGCGACCATGTTAACGTTTGTATTTAAAAACACTTATATGCGATATATCAACCAAACTATGACCCATAAATATCAGTACTACAAACCCTACCTCAAAGTATTAACTGAAGAAAATGGTACCTTCCATGGCTCATTTTCGGTATTAGCAGATGTTTTTAAAACACCCCAAGTTTCGCACAAAATTTGAGTACTTTTTTTTTACAGGTACCCCATACATGTTACAAGCACAAGGCAACTTAACACAGTGGTACTGGATGAAATAAAATTGCATATAATTTAGCCCAGATGAAACTAATTATTTTTTTACAACCAACACACTCACATTTATAACCAATCAGGAAGTTATTTGGCTTGGTGCTACCTATATTGGTAGCATAAAGTGCACATTCTAAATTCATCGATGGCGAGGTCATCGACTTAATTGTCGGAGGGTTCTTTTGCTTTGCTTCATGATGGCAATCCACATAAACATTATGACCATTCAGGCGCATGTGTAGAGGGGGGAGCTAAAAGGTGGTGAGGGGAGTTTCCAGTGGGTTTGGGTCATGATATCGCCCCCCCCCCCCCAAAAAAAAAAAAAAATCATGTATGTATGTATGTATGTATGTGTATATGTATGTAAATACAAATGAAATCGCTTGAAACGGGAGGGTTTTCACCTCCCCCGAACCCTCGCACGCGCGCCTGGCATCATCGGTTAGATATTTAGCAAATAAAGCTATCTAGCAACGAACATTGTCCATGAACAGACAAAAACTCGATTACGAGTTTCTGAGAAAACCATATGAAGTCCGAGAGACAATAATTTGCGTAGACGTCGCCATGCAATTCGACCACCACTCCTATTACGGCAAAGAACGGCCAAATGTAAATTTTGAAGATGTGATGACGTTTAGTGGGGTTGAATGTTACGAAAGAATTCAGGTTTTAAACAAAGTCGGATTCGTATGTATAGACGACCAGGTGTGTGATTCATTGACATCAACGTCAACCAGCGTAACGGGTTCAGTGGCGGCAACATACTGATGCAGTTAAGAGATTCGTTATTTCAACACAATTATCCAGCCGTTGGTTCTCTCATTCAGGACTGCACCAGACCTGATACGAGACGGTGCTGTGCACGGGAGGGAGACAACGCCAGATCCCACTGTGTCTCAAAGTGTTGACGGACTTTCTCAGGCAACAACGTGTTGTTAGAATGGATTCGATGGCAAATCCGTCCGATTTGGCACCGATTTAGTACACATGAGACGAGTTGAACGAAAGAGTCGGTGATATACAGTACAACGTGGGCTTTCCACAAACTGCGGAAAACAGCTATGTTGAGTTATTACGGCAGTGTGGCAGGCGATGTAGACAGACAGGCTGGCGCTCTGTCTTGTCTGCCCCCCCCCCCCCTTGCTCTCTCTCTCTCTCTCCCTCTCCCCTCCCCCTCCCCTACCCTCCCCCTACCCCTCCCCCTCCCTCTCTCCCTCTCTCTCCCTCTACGTGTGTGTGTGTGTGTGTGTCTTTCTGCTCTCTCTATCTCTTCTCACCAGCCAGTACTCGTGTAACAAAGACCACGATGTGTACTCTCCTATCAGAGCGTCGGAAGCGTTACGGCCGTACCACTTTTTGGGCCAGGAACGTTGTCTCTTACTATGGCGCTCACGTAGTATAGATCTCAGCATATACGAGGTGTGGCAAAAAAATAGAAATGAGACTTTCCTGGTTTCAAGAAGTGCTCAAGTGCTTGTTTCGGCTAAATAGAAATTTTGTTACGTTCAATTTGATAAGACGTGTGTTCTTGTCAGAAAATGAGTGAAAGAAATTTGAAACAGCGCAATAACATTAAATCTAAGAAAAGTGTGACTGAAACATACAGTATTTTAAAAAATGTTTATGGTGATCAGACAATGTCTCGTGCTTGGGTAATTAAGTGGCATAAAATATTTTTGGATGGTCGAGAAGATGTGCACGATGACCAAAAATTAGGTCGACCAAAAACCACCAAAACTGATGAAACATTAGAAAAGTTCAAAAGCTAGTTCGTAGTGATCGCCGTTTAACAATTAGAATGATGGCTGAAATGCTTAGCATGAACAAGGAACCGATTCGGAAGATTTTAATTGAAGATTTGTCCATGAAAAAGGTGTGTGCAAAGATGGTGCCAAAACGTCTGACGGATGAACAAAAAGAGAAAAGAGTGGACATTTGCACTGATCTTGAGCGAACTGAACAAGAGGCAAACCTTCTAGACAGTGTTATCACAGGGGATGAGTCATGGCTATTCCAGTATGACCCGGAAACTAAAAGACAAAGCCTCTAGTGGACAACGATAACATCTCCTTGATCGAAAAAGACAAGAATGTCCCGATCCAAAGTGAAGACGATGTTAATTGTGGGGCTTTTTACATTAAAGGTATTGTGCACCATGAATATCTTCCATCTGGGCAAACGGTCAACCAGCACTTTTACAGAGAGGTTCTGGGGTGTTTAAGGGAAACGTTTCGTCGAAAAAGACCAAATCTATCGGTGAAACATTTTTTTGCACAGAAGCAAATCACAATGGAACACCCAACCAATTCGCCAGATCTCGCCCCATGTGACTTTTTTCTGTTCCCAAAACTGAAATGTTTCATGAAAGGAACCAAGGGTTAAGTAGAAGAACAAAAGTTAAAGTTTGTTTTGTTTAACGACACTGCTAAAGCACATTGATTTATTAATCATCGGTTGTTGGATGTCAAACATTTGGTAATTCTGACATATAGTCTTAGAGAGGAAACCCATTATATTGTACATAGCAAGGGATCTTTTATATGCACCATTCAACATACGGCCTTTGATCAATCTGATTAAAATTGGCTCTACTGGTTAATATCTAGACCAGTAGAGCTAATTTTAATCAGATTGGGCCTTTGATATACCAGTTGCACTGGTCGGAATGAGAAATAGCCCAGTTGGCCCACATAGGCTAATGGAGAATGATCGTAGACCGCTCGCGTCAGACTTGACCATCCAGTACGGAATACATGTACGCGTATTGTTTACAAAATTTCGTCATTTTTAAGGTCTAAAGCGCGCACAAACTCTAACCATGTACATGTTGATAGGTCTGTTGAACTCCAGTGAAAACGCACCACCCAATTTTCAGTTATTATACATTTATGGAGTTACTTTTATAGTAACACAATAACACTAAGCCTTGTATATAATTCTGGGGCCAGGCCTGTAAATTTATTGCCTACTGGTTGGAACAAAAAATAGCTCAAAAGGCCCACCGACGAGGATACATCCCAGACCGAAGCGCATTAGGCGAGCAAAATAGCATTGAGTTACGCCCCCCCCCCCCTCCCCTTAAAATGGTAACAAAAATAACTATAGAAAGAGAAGGTGATCCATATGGGCGCCTTTCTCAATATATCCGATAGGCCTACCTTCATCAATTAACTCATTCAATGATTCATTTATTCACTCACTCAGATTAGAATCAAAGACAAATTTTAACATGTTCGGGCATTTATTGTAAAATCCCTTTTACGGGCTATAAATGCAGATACATCATACACTGGGGTAGGTTTCTTTTTCTTCTCTTTTTTTCAGGGGCCGGGACGTAGCCCAGGGGTAAAGTGCCCGCTTGATGAACAGTCGGTTTAGGATCGATCCCGTCAGTGGACCCATTGGGCTATTTCTCGTTCCAGCCAGTGCACCACGACTGTTATATCAAAGGCCGTGGTATGTGTTATCTTGTCTGTGGGATGGTGCATATAAAAGATCCCTTGCTACTAATGAAAAAAATTAGCGGGTTTCCTCTCTAAGACTATGTCTAAATTACCAAATGTTTGCCATCCAATAGCCGATGATTAATAAATCAATGTACCACTGGTCCAAAGTTGTTTTTCAACACTCATGGGCCTGGGTGTTTGAATATGAACCTAGCGGACACTTTTGTCAACATTTTTTTTTGATAGCTCAATATATTAGCCTCGATCATTTGGGGGTGGAGTAGAGATTGCTGGCATCTTCCGAACCGATTATGTCGCCTGCAGTATACGCTACACTGTATATTGTAACCATTATAACATGTATTGTTTTCTTCTTCTTCTTTCTTTTCTTAATGTTGATATTATTATTCATGTCTGTATAATTCATGTACAGAAATAAATAGGCCTAATTAAATTGAATTGTATAATTAGGCTAAACCCACGGGCGTAGGGAGGTCCAAAAACGTGTATATGTGTGTGTTTATGGGGGTGGGGGGGGGGGGGGGGGGGCGGCACACACACACACACACACACAAATATATATAAAAACCATCGCTGCTACTGATACAAGTGTGTGTTGGGGATGGGGGCTTATGTGAGTTTATAGCAGTTTGAACCTTAACCATATTGGCTATAAATAGACATAGGGCCTACAAAATTTGTCAGTCGGTATGAGAATCTAATGCTTTGTTGTTAAAATGCTTTTTTTAAGAAAAAAAAACTGTTCAATTTATCGTATTCTAATGGATAGTGCTTTTAGTATGTCATTTTCCTTCCAAAAATAAATAAATAAATAAATAAACAACAAAGGCCTGGCTATTATTGTTTTACGAGATGACGCCTGTTAAAACAAATTTAGAACGTCATCCGGGCACCTGTCAAAATACGCTCCACTGATTGGTGCATTCTCCCAAAGGACTAATATTTAGAACTTACCATTGCTCTTAACAAGAGCGATTCTTATTGGTTAAAGACAACTGACGATGTCCAGCTTAAATATAAAATATACATTACATTAAGCATATTAAATGAGAAAAAATAAGCACGAATTGTTTTAGATATAGTTCTTTATTTTTCATGGTTAATATTGTAAATTGTTTAATTGTATCTGACATAAATATGATGACAAGCTATTTGAAGCCAAAGCTATTTCAGCCAATGGTGGGCTTCGTTGTGTGTGGCTGTTTGCTTTTACACACCATGCAAGATGTTGAGGGTTTAGCGGCCTAAAGTGCACAAAATCAAGTACTGTCTATGAGTGATTTTTTTTGGCCAAAGACCAGGTAAGAAAGGTTTATAGTAACGTTTATGTATATTTAATATAAATATCGTGTCTTATTTGTAAGATTGTGGTCCCATTAGTCCCTCTCTGTTCCGGATACGGTCCGTGTTTGTCAAGCTTCTGTTGTAATAATTTTCTTCAAAAGTACGAACGAAATGGCGTTCAAAGGAAACTTTTTCCATTGTTGTCATGAATTAGACACCCCAAAGTGAATTCGTATTTGAGATATGGTAGTGTTTGTTGGGTGTTAATTCCATTTTTAATGTGTGTGGTTCCATGTTCGAATCGGTCTTAATCCTTCACACACGTGCTGATGTAAACAGCGCAAGAGTACCGGGGTTACGAATACCTTCCAAGCAGGGGACACTGACACACTTGAGTGCTTTTGTTCAATCTCAAATTAGCACCAGGTCAGACGGTATACTCTTCATCTACATGCAGTGCAGAAAAGCAGAGCACAGCAAATTGCCTCTTTTGTTTATTCCATTTGTCCTTGGGATTTTGCTTTTTAAATTATTTTTTCTTCAGTGCATTCTTATGGAACCTGTGTGTATTATTGGCTTGATTTATTGGGATGGGAGTTTTGGACATTTTCTTGTGATTGCTAATAATATTGATAATCATATGTTTGGGATTTTTGTTTTTGTTATTATTTTTTTTTTAAAGTCTTCCATAAGTAATTGGCAGGTATGCCTGTGGGTGCAGAGTTTATAATTATTATTTTTTTTAAATTTCTTCAAATCACTACATTAAAATGTATGATAAAATATAAAACAAATACTAGGTAACTCATATATATTCAACTGATGACACAAAAGAACTCAAATACATATGTATTTATATATTCTATACAGAATGCCCCACATACAAAATATTTTCACTACCACCTTGCCAACATCTTTAAAAAAAACCCAGAAGCTAAAATAAAATTTCACCATTCTGTCAAGGTTACTAATTCAATCCACACACTAAAATTTGTTGTAATAAACTTTTGTTTGTAATTATAGCAACAAGTATTTTCAACGAGATCGATATAACAAAACATAATTGTTGACTATTATTAATGTTTTGCTAATTGCGAATTTAAAAAAAATAAAATAAAAAATAAGTTTTGTTTTGGCGAAAAAATTTGCGAAATATTGTTTTCTTTCGTGATTTTTTTACCGGCGTCGTGGTTAGGCCATTGGTCTACAGGCTGGTAGGTAATGGGTTCGGATCCCAGTAGTTGGGATGGGATTTTTAATCCAGATACCGACTCCAAACCCTGAGTGAGTACTCCGCAAGGCTCAATGGGTAGGTGTAAACCACTTGCACCGACCAGTGATCCATAACTGGTTCAACAAAGTCCATGGTTTGTGCTATCCTGCCTGTGGGAAGTGCAAATAAAAGATCCCTTGCTGCTAATCGGATAGAGTAGCCCATGTAGTGGCGACAGCGTGTTTCCTCTCAAAATCTGTGTGGTCCGTAACCATATGTCTGATGCCATATAACCGTAAATAAAATGTGTTGAGTGCGTCGTTAAATAAAACATTTCTTTCTTTCAACCAGTTTTGTTCAATTGATCTGCCTCATGGTGTGTATACGCGTGTGTTTGCATGTCCACGTGGCCAGTCTACTATTCAGTGGTGTACTACCAGCTGCTTGCCGTAAAGCTAGAAAATGTGTTTAAATAAAATAAAATAGTTTAAGACATGTTGCATTTTTTATATTAAATGTTTGATTACTAGCAACAACAAGTTTTACTTTTTATTAGTCATGTTTTGTTTTGCCGGTTAATGTTCTAAATCTGGATCATGTGGTTGAGTTCATTTCCACGAACTGGGTGCATTGATGAGTTTCTCACTTATATACAATCATTATTAGTTGAAACTTTCCACGTTTACAGTAACAGATTATATTTCAAACATGGTAAAATTATAATTCATTTGTACTATATCTACTGATATAATATTAGTGCCGATATGATACATCCGTCCGCCCCTTGCACAGAAATACAAAACTCGAAACCGGCGTGAAAATGAAAAAGTTTTTTTTTTCTACATGTACTATCAGTATGCTTATGCCAAGGCCGGCTCTTGTGCCCAGGACAGGTGTGTGCTACAATAGCTTGCTCTGAATGTGCACATAAAGCCCTATGATGACTTGACCTGACCTTATCAAAACTATAGTATTAGTTGATGGCCTCCTGTTTTGACGACAATTGTTTTGTAGTTGAATTTACGTGTTACGGCATGGCCGCTAACAAATTTAATAATAATTTCCTTTTAAATCATGAATGGATAATCTTTAATGAGAAATGCGCCCACAAAAAGCAATCAGAGTAGTTGTCACAACAGTAATTGGTCTAAGGGGCCTCAGTCATCCTGATAATTTCGCACCTTTGATAAAACTGACAGAACCGATTCACAAAGCTGTAAGCAGTCGGTGATCACGTCAGTCAACTACAAGATGATTTCTCATTGGTTGTGCACAGTAAAACAGTAATCTCCATTTGTCTCGCATAATGAATGAGTAGTCCCACTTGTAAAAATATTTTTGTAGGAGGTAGAGACAGACTATAGGTTATTTAAAATGCACTGTTGAGAATATTTTGTATCATAATGATATTAAAGCGTACAGAAAATAAACCATGCAGTCAAATATATATATATATATATATATACATATGGTATATATACATATATATATATATATATATATATATGGTATATATATATATATATGGTATATATATATAGTACCTTCTTGCTTCATATATCAAAGTCCATTATGTCGTCTTGTCCTATTTGATAAAGTACCTTATAAAACATAACTTATTGCTAGCCCAGACCTCGTGGTGAACAAAATTGAGGTTATTAACTGCTCCCCTGACTTAGATTATGGTCAGCCATTTAAGATATTACCCAGGGTCTTTGAATTGTAATAAAAGTCTTTAAATTCTCACAAATCATAGCCAAAGCAATGCTGATATCTTTTACAGCTGTATGCATTTGATATTTTCTAGTTTAATCTGTCAAGATGCATGTAAAAAAGCTCAATTTTTGTCATGGACAGCAATGTAAACAAACTGATTTGGTATTTTTATTGCATTCTATTGTCTTTGACCCCTGTGTAAAAGTTTTTGAAAGTCTTTGAATTTGTTTGGTCTTTAAGGCTATGAACTCTGTTACCATATTTAGCATTAATATTTAATCCTTTTGTATTCTTGTGTTACTGTCAACTTTCAACTAGTCTTGTGGAAATGATGGGGATTCAGCTTCCATTAAACCGCAAGCAAAATTAAAGAATTAGTTTGTTCTATTTGCATTCTGAAAAAAAAGGTAGGTAGGTAGAAAAAACATTTTATTATTATATATATATATATATATATATATATATATATATATATATATATATATATATATATATATATATATATATACTACTCAAAAGAATTTAAGGGTCAAAAATTTATAACCAAATAAGTTTCAGAGTGTATTAGATTGATGATGTAAACTACACCAAAAATTTAATTTATTGTTCCATATTTACAAAAAACCACAAATAAACGTCACTGTATACAAGAAAGTCACATGACATGCTGTCAAAGTTGAAGGTTGTCAAACATGGATTTTACACATTAGAACATTCGTTTAATAGTGTGTGAATCCACCCCTGGCACGAATACACTCGACACATCGTTGCCTCATGCTGTTGATCAGACGTCTGAAGAACTCTTGGGGAATGGCCTGCCACTCTGCCATAAGAAGTTGACCCAGATCATGAAGGTTGGCCGGAGGGGCATGGTTATCCCGAACTCTCCTGCCTAATTCGTCCCAAGCGTGCTCTATTGGGGCCAAGTCAGGTGAATATGCTGGCCAATCCATCCTGGCGATACCTTGTTGTCTGAGAAAGTCCGTTACCACCCTGGCGCGGTGGGGTCTGGCATTGTCATCCTGCAGAACTGCACCGCCACCAATCTGCTGAAGGCCTGGGAGAACCAACGGCCGGATAATCTCATTCAGATTGCCATCCACCACATAGAGGGGGGTCCTGTGGTGGATAGAGATGCCGCCCCACACCATGACGCTGCCACCACCGAACCGGTGACGTTGTCTAACGTTAACGTCAGCGAAGCGCTCCCCAGGACGTCTGTAGACACGAACCCGACCGTCGTTGAACTGGAGACTAAACCTGGACTCATCAGTGAACATCACTCGACCCCACTGAACACGTTGCCACCGCAGATGAAGCGTGCACCAGTGACGTCTGGTCGTTCTGTGACGTGGTAGGAGTGGTGGTCGAACAGCCTGGCGACGGCAGCGTAGATTATTGGCTCTCAGATGATTGCGTATGGTTTGATCAGACACTCGAGTTCCAGTCGCGGTCCGCAGATTGTCACGTAATCGGCGTGCAGTGGTTGTGCGTTGATGTAGAGCCATATTGGTGATGTAGCGGTCCTCTCTATTTGTAGTGCTTCAGGGTCTTCCCGAACGTGGACGATTTCGAACAGATGTTGAGGTCGGTATAGCTTCACAATTTTTTTTTTTTGATGATTACTAATGCATCTGATCGTATTTGATTAATGAAAAAGCATTAATTTCAACAATTGTACCAATAAAAATTGGATATGTGCAAGGTAAAATATCAAAAACTGATTATGTACGAAGACAAATCAGGGTTTCTGCCAGAGGGTAAAATGTGTATGGTGCCATACCCAAATTTGTTTGTAGAATATTTTTTTAAAGTTAACCTTTTGACAAAATTAATTACTTGTATCATTACTGTATGATTTTCTTAACTCTAACAGGGTGAGCACTTTACGGTCGGTCGATTGCCTATGGCGAGTCAAAATAGCATTGGGGAAGTCAAAGCCTTATCACGTGTCGCCTGTCTGGCGACCGAAAATTCCCACATATTGTATCATGTATCAAAATGCAAATAATTAATGTTTGTAAGAGATCGGAAAGTTATTTATTATTTATTTTCAACTGGTTCCCTATTAGTATCTGCGCAACCAAACACACTTCCCCAGTCTATTGAACAGTCTAAAACCATTCGGAATGCCTCGGCCAGTTTTGATTATGTATTCGGAAAACCTCGGCCACGTAAATGTATTTGTAGGTTCAATCAGAACACCTCGGCTATTTCTGTCTTTACTTTCCATTGAGTTACAATCGAAATAACTCGTCACATTCCGCTACGCTGTGTTTCGCAGAAAGATTTTGTTTACGAGCCTGAAGTTTTTCAAAGTTACATTGTGTTGGAACGTTTTCATTTCTTATGGAATATACTGAGTCTACTATACCAAACGATGTCAACAACAGCTATCATTGCCTGTGCACATGCGAGTGTTGTCAATCACACTTATTATTAATTTATTAACAGAATAATAGATAAAGTATATGTTCTAACTTGTTCCAAAATGTAATAGTATCTATTGGTTAAACTTTTAATCTGTCCTCTGAGTCTGTAGATTTCTAAACAGTCCGGTTTTGTAATTAGTTCACCGTTTGATATTGGCTCACATTAACGAATGATACTAAAGTAGTATCGGAAATAGAATAAAAATGATTGTCGTCAATTATTTCGTTCATATTAAACTGACAAGTAGATATTTTGTAAATACCTATTTAATGATACTCTACCTAATTTAGCATTTACTTGTTTGGGCTCTCATTGATGTACAAGGTGGTGTTTACTCTTGAAATTAAAATAAAGATGTCAGTAAACAGGAGATTTGTGACCTTTATTGGAACAGACTATAACACATTTTGATGGATATGTGTCAATTTCATTTACTTTTAATTTAAAACTACAAGATAACTGATTATTTTGAATTGCAGCATAAATTATTAATTTTGACCAGCATATTTAGTGAATATAAATTCAATATAAATACAGTAGAAATTTACACAATCTCAAAAGTTAGATGTGAGCATCTGTTTGTGATAAAGATTCTCCAATCATTATGCAACTTTGAGATAGCACTTTCAATACCGGAAAATAGATCACAAACTCAAAATGGTCCTTGACAGTTTTGCTCAAAAGTTACTTATAAATGTCTACAAATATTTTGTTTTGGAGAGGAATAGGGGTAAAACATCACCAGAAATGGTCCCTCACATATTGTAACAACAGTGAAATTGACATATGTTGACCAAACTTTGTTATAGTCTGTTCCAATAAAGTGCATAAATCACCTGTTTACTGACACATTTCTTTTAATTTCAAGAGTAAACACCATCTTGTACATCATGAGAGCCAAAACAAGTGAATGCTAAATTAGGTAGACTATAATTAAATAGATATTTACAAAATATTTACTTGTCTGTTTAATATGTAAAAAATAATCGACAGCACTATAGCTCACATTATTGTATGGTATTCATACAATATTCTACTACTTTATTATAGTGGTTTACTTTGTATGGTTTAGAAATACTGTTATCATTACTATCTCTTTCATAATTAAATAGTGATAGTAAATAGTGATTAACTTGTGTTGTGTGTTTATTTCTCTAGTGGATGTGATTATTGTTTGTATAGATTGCTGTCAGCTTAGTATTTTTTTTTAATACGTCCATAAACACACCTTATTCATTTCAAGACCGAGCCTTGGTAAAACATTCCAGATGTTTGATTGTGTGGGTCCAGTGACAACATTATAATTTAATTACAACAATTTGTAATAAAACTAAAACAAGTTCTGTTTCCTTCTTTTATGTTGTTATTATTGTTTGTATGATATGACAACATGTTTTTAAAGTGCAATGTAATTAAGTTCTTTTTTTTTAACGAAATTCGGTTGCAGACCATTCAAAAGTTGTATGGGCGAGTCAAAGTATTGCTGTGAGTGGCCCGATTGACCAGTCATAAAAAATCCCAAGTGCATGCCCTGCTCTAACCCTAAACTTCACCCATTTACTTTCTGGGGGAAGCCCCCATACCCCCTTTTGACTGGTTGCATTTAATTCCATAGCACCATACCCCAAAATTTCTTTCTGGCAGAAACACTGCAAATAATTGTCATTGAATGTACAGTAAAGTTTTAAGTTTGATAATTCATGTTTTTTTGTATGATCGTTTTGTTACGTTTGGTCAGAAACCAACAATATTTTATGTTATGGATAATGGAATTTTTTTTATGAATATGGATTTCGTTCCACAATCTTTAGACCCATGTGTAAAAATATTGGCTACTGGTAAGAAAACATTTACATTTGTACCTGTAAAACTTGTAAAGTTTTCCCACCTGATTTCTATGAATACCTCTTTTAGCTTTCCAAACAACTACAGGGAACACTTTGTTTTCAAAATCTAGATTAGCGATATTTCTAGTCAATTGAAAATTGATTAGCAATAGCATCTACTGTTTAATGCTTTAAAATTATGAAATCTGTGTAGAGAATTGTGACGCGATACTTAACAAATGTTGTTTTCTTATTAAAAAAAAAAATACAGAAAGTGAAAAAAAAAGAGTATAAAATTGCTACTTGAGACATACACAAACACACATGTAGTATATTCTGATGTTTAGTATTATTACCATTAGCTCCAGGCTAAGGTTGTAACCAGTAATTTTATATATATATTTATATATCTCTGATATCATTCACTTAATGCAACATATGTTGACGACGGAAATTATTGATCATAAGTTAACATCTGCCAATTAAAAAAAAATCTTAGATATAATAATATGTATATGTATGTATCTATTGATATTATTAAAACGATATTACAACATAGTTTAAATTTAGTTTTTTTAATTATATTACTTATACAGTGAAGCCCCTCAAAACCGGACCCTCATTAAATCGGAATTCCCTCAAAACCGGACGTTTTACAGAGTCCTGTGATTTGCGTATCTTTTAACTATTTGTGAATTCAAGTGATGTAAATATTTGAATGCATACAGTTATACTAATTGTATATCTAAGTTACTGCTTTCATCAGATTTATTCACCTACCTTTTTGCAAACAACCTATAGAGCTGGGTAGTATTGAAATTTCAGATTTGGTGTCAGTATTTTTGGGGTGATTTATCTCAATATCCAGTATCGGTACGGTATTCGGTACTGATACAATACTGATACCGATATCGAGCTGTATTTTCGGTATACTCAGCTTAAAATGCTTGCCCGAGGTAAGTCTCACCCACTAATTTCATCAAAATAAAATTAAATTCCATACACCAAGCCTTCATCTCTCTTCTTTTTGGGCAATTCCATGATAACGGAATTACGAGTTGAAGAGATATTTCAGGCATTAAACTTGGCTAGTTCACATAAGAAAAATTATAATGATGTAACTATGTAATTAATACACTAGTACTGCACTAGTGCTTGTTATGGGCAGAAGTGAGACTCCCTACTGCAAGGTGTAGTGGATGAGTACTTAATTAAAGTTTGGTAACGGAATTACGTAAAAATGGACACCATTTTTACGGGCACCGCAAAGCATCAACAAACTCTGTGAAGTGTGATGAAATAATTATTTATTTTCATGATGGAATGATGACCTAATGACTTGTGATTAACAAAATAGAAATTATATTACAAATTATCTTTTCATAATTTTGTTGTACAACAGTGAATGCCGATAACGGAATTACACAGTTCGGTAACGGAATTAACGCTCTGAATTTACATTTAAAAAACAATATTTATTTACTTTAAATTTGATTTGCAAATATGTTGCATAATTTTATAAGGCCAAGTAAAAAAATTTGTTTGGTTCCTGTAGTTAGGGAAAACTTCTTTTTTCTTTTTTTTTTCCACCCATTTTCGAGCTAATATTTCCTGAATTTTTAGTATAGCAGATTAATATATTAAAAGCTCTTTCTTTGTGTTACAGTGCAACTGACAATACATACTCTAATGAGAATCATTAATTATTTTCTATAAAAAGAAAAACATGTCGAAACCTAGTGCAACCACAATCGGTATTAATGTAAACACCACCCAAAACTAATACTACACGGTATGGTTATAAACTACGATAACACTAAAATAACACTATAATTTGTTCATTGGAAAAAAGTTTTAATATCAAAGGTCTGATCCACAACATGGTTACACACCCTCACAACTACAGCAACAACACTGATCTTCCCGGCCTATTTCATTGCCAGTATTGCAGTAACAAAATGTACATCATGAACACAACGCAGATGTCAATAAAAATTAACAAAATAAGTTAACAAAAAGATCTCCATACTAACTATCCTCATAGCAGAGATATCAAAAGAAAACAACTATTTTCAGGAAAACAGTTTCCCTTTTGGTCGTCCATATGGACACTGCACAGTATCTTTGCACTGTTGACAAAGAGGTGAAACAGGTTTGTATTTTTGCTTTTAAAGGTCTGATCCACATGGTTACACCCCCTCACAACTACAGCACTGAAGACGCTATTAAATGTGAAAAGAGTTGTCATTTCTTAAGGTTTTGGTTACTACCAGTTCATTTCAAATGCCATGGATATCATCATATTTAATAATAAATACAGGGGTTATTTGTCAAACAAATGCAAAATATTGATAGAGTTGATGTCTAAATATTTAATTTAAGTAATCTTTTCAGCATAATTGGCTATTTTCATGTTTACTCTGTTTAACATTGAATCGTAACTCGGTATTTCTAGAAGTTCGATTACGTTTTAGGGAATTCCCCTACCAAAATAGACTGGAAATTTGTATCATTCTGCTTTTTAACAGTAAACTAGCGTAACATTTTCAAGATTGGATGTACAAGTTCCGAATGAGTACGAGAATACGTCCAAGAGCATGTGGTGTCAATGGCGTCTTCCATTTACAGAGTAAAATGTCAAAAATGTGCTCATTCAAATTAAATAATATTACACATGTATTTAAATCAATTTCAAATGAAATGACATTCAAGGAATCGGAACACCTCGTCACATTCTGCTACGCTTATATTTCGTGGAAATGTACGAGGAGTTCCGAATGGCTCTCGGAAGCTTTTCATTTGGAACTCTACTGAAGTAAAATTGCGCGAAGTGTTCCGGGTCTTCTGGTAACGAGATCTTGGACTGACAGATCTCGTGGCATCTCTCTGCAGTTGTTGTTTTTAGAGTCGACGAAAATTAGGATTGATATTAATGGATTATTAAATAAAATAGGTGGAAAAAAAAGGGGGGGGGGTGGGGAGGTTAAAAAAAGTTTAGGGTCGGCACCAAAAATCTAGGGACGGTTGGGTAACCGGAACCAAACTATTTTCTTTACTACGCCTAAGTTAAATAATAATTCAGTATATTTGTTTTAAGCATTCATACTAATATTTCAAATGATAACTAGTTTCAATATCGGTAACATGTATACATACATGTATATGAGTGGAGATTTAAACTAGCACTAAACTGTGTACATATTACGGTACATAGTAAATGTTTAAAATGTTTGACAGCAATTGAAAAAATATATAATTCTTGAACAGTGACATTGTTAATGACAAAGACCGGCCTCGGTGGCGTCGTGGTTAGGCCATCGGTCTACAGGCTGGTAGGTACTGGGTTCGGATCTCAGTCGAGGCATGGGATTTTTAATCCAGATACCGACTCCAAACCCTGAGTGAGTGCTCTGCAAGGCTCAATGGGTAGGTGTAAACCACTTGCACCGACCAGTGATCCATAAATGGTTCAACAAAGGCCATGGTTTGTGCTATCCTGCCTGTGGGAAGCGCAAATAAAAGATCCCTTGCTGCCTGTCGTAAAAGAGTAGCCCATGTAATGGCGACAGCGGGTTTCCTCTAAAAAAACAGTGTCAAAATGACCATATGTTTGACGTCCAATAGCCGATGATAAGATAAAACATCAATGTGCTCTAGTGGCGTCGTTAAATAAAACAAACTTCTTTTGTTAATGACAAAGAGAATTACACCAGGTCAGAGGAACACAGGCCAATTACAATTATATAGAGTGACCGTCAAACATCTAGATTGTATTACGGTAAGTGAAAGATATTGTGCCTAATATTAGTAATAATAAAATTCCTCATCTATCTGAGGTTATGGTAACATACATGAAAATGTTTAAAATACCAGTATTTTCTTTTTTGGCCATTTTAAGAATTTTACTCAAATTAGATTTCCTTGTAAAGACAGTATTAACACTATAAAACGGTTGCTTTCTTTTTGTCAACTATATACATTTAAAAGCATAATATTCGTAATTAGAATGATACTTTCCATTTTCTGGATATCCTGTCATTTAAATATAAATTATAAAATACATGTACAGTCAATAAATGCCTTTGAATAAAGTAAAATTAAAGTTTGATTCAAGTAAATATGTTATGTTACATTTCCACTTTCTGGGCCCTGTATATGTTTATAGATATCTACAGAGCTTGAAATAGTGGCCTGTAAAAAGTGAAAAGAAGTCTTTCTTTTTTTTAAATCTTGCAAGTTAAATAAACATTCACCTGCTTAAAATTAACTAAAAATCGCAAGACATTTTTAAAAAGACATGTAAGTACGATCATCTCATCTTCTATTTAGCTGAGGCCGAGCTCATAATTCTAGTACATTTTAATTTTATAATGCTCGATCTAAACTACATATCAGAGGTCCTAATTTTCCACACATTGTTCCAAACCCTACATTCACGTTGTGCTGTCTGATAGTGCATATAAAAGATCCTTTGCTGCTAATCGAAAGAGTAGCCCATGAAGTGGCAACAGCGGGTTTTCTCTCTCAATCTGTGTGGTCCTTAACCATGTTTGACGCCATATAACTGTAAATAAAATGTGTTGAGTGCGTCGTTAAATAAAAAAAAAAAAATCTTTTTTTCTTTTATTAATGATTTTCATGTTTTATTTAAATATATATTGGCACATAAACATTAAATATAGTTTCATTTTTAATTCCTATATATTCATTCTTTAGATGCAGACACAACACAGCAGTATACATCCTAATGTAGATCTACTCAGTAACTAGGTATATAACTATAAGATGCACATAACAAGTGTCGGTACTAATAGTAATAGACGCCATCATGTGTGTTCATGTAGGATAGAAAAAGTACAACAGAGGTGGTGGAAATTTCATCCCAGAACGAGGTTTGCCAACTGCTAGGGTCAAAATTTCCACCACTGAGGTTGTACTTTATATGATGGAAGTCTTTTTCTCCCATCCATTTGATAAATAAATCATAATTTTACACAAACAAACAAAAAAAAAATATTTGACCATTTTATCATAAATAAACTACACTATCCTGTTTTCCGCGTCTGTTTCATGTTAAATATAATTTAACACTACAAATTAACAAGACAGCTTTTATAATGAAGGTTTTAATAACAAAATATTAATCTAAAACTAATCAATTCACATTAATATAATGTCATATATTGCCAACAACGTAACTCCCCAGTTAAACTCGATGGCTTCATAGACTATACAAGACAGATTTATTCCATATGGGCTGACGTCATGGAATGAGTCTTTTGCATAGCCAGGAATGGGAGAAAATAAGAATAGTGATATGAATAACAAGATTAAAAGTGACATAAATACTCATCAGTCATGTTTAATAGTATGTCTGTATAGGAAATTTATATTAAAAATAATTTTAAAATATGCAAAACCTTTTTAACAGTTTTTGATTATTCTGATCGCTTCTTCTCTTTTGATTCTTTGTACCTACCCGATAGATACCGCACTTTACAAGGATCTTTTCGGGTCCAATCGACATAATATTATGTTAAATATTGCGTACAAAAATGAATTCCATAAATACATCCTCATTTGGGGGAAAAGGCCAGTGTAAGGCCACCACAGCCCATCTAAACTTTCCTCTGTGAAGCACGTGTTACATCCAGTTGTTAATATATTTTTAAAAGGCTTTTAACTCTTTTTTTTGGAATTGTATTGAAAATGTGTTGGAATTGTTTAATTTCAAAATATCAATTAAAAAACTTTGATAAAACTTTCTATATTTCAACCTCTTCAAAAGAGTTTTTTAAAAATCTAATTTGAAATTAGAACATGGATGTAGACTATAAGTATTAAAATCAGTTAACCTTTTATTTCCTGTTAACAAAATAAAAATCGCTAAAGAACTTGCAACCTAGCAACAACTTAGAAACCTAATTTAAAACCAAAACATTTTCGTCAATGCATGGACTGTTCCATGAGAGAGATTTTTCTGTAGCTACTGTACGTATGCATAATTCTAACACAAGTTCATATGATTGAGCTGAAAGGGCTTAAATAATATATCTTTTTGAACCATGATATGCAAGTTTAATTATTATTATTATTTAGATTTTTATATTTCTTTTGAATTCAAAGTAAGCAATAGCAAGACCAATTTGTTGTTTATGTTTTAGATTCTTTTCTTGGTTGACAGGAAATAGTTTGCAGTGTAGTGGATTTTGTATGAAAATGTACAGCCAAATACAGTATTAAATACACAAAAGCACATTAAATATGACCATGGTTTATGTTTTGTAAGTCCAAAACAAGTGATCGCAAAGGTATGAGTGCAAAACAATAGCAGTAACTTGGTTTTGTTTTTTGGGTTGTGAAGTTGGTCTTTTTGTATTGAAAATGAGAAAACAATAAAATAACCCATTTTTCTATCTTGGCATTATTTGAGAACATGTATTTTTGAAACCCTAGGTTTATTTCACTGAATATTTAACCATTCTTTTGAAGTTGTCTTGTCCAAAGTTAAAATCTAACACTAAAATAACATATACTGATGGAAGGTTTTGTTTGTTTGTCACAGGAACTGGTGGAGCTATCTACTGGTCCAGTCTTGTACTATGTAGACTATGGACAACAACTGAGGAAGTTGCCTATCAAGATTGACATTGGCAGGAGCCTCTATTGGGAGTGCTCGTTTGATATCTAATGAGCAAACAATGAGCTTATTTGAGTCAGACACGAGTTTCTTGGAGGAACTGACTGGCCCGGGGAGTACGGCAATGGGTTCTGAGGTGATGTCGAGGATGGGCAACGGCATCATGAGCCCAGCGATGCAACAGCAAGTGACACAACAACAGCCAGAAGCCATGATGATGGGACAACAACAGCAGCCTCCTGGACAGACGTCTTACGGCCAGATGCAAAGCTTTTCTCAGGAATCTTTTAGAACTATTGGATCTCAGAACACTGTGATAGCAAATCAGCAGTACCAAGCGGATGAATATAATCAGTATTCATCTGTACCGAAACTACACCATATCAATGATCAGATGATGTCTGGTGAAGCGGGCTCCAACATGATGCAGCAGCAACAAAAACAGCAGCAGCAACAACAGTTTATAAGTCCACCGTCTGCTCAACATATGATGCAGCCACGTCATGGTGGTTATCAGAATTACGGAATGTCTCCTGGTCCTCGTATGCCAAAACCACAACAAATGGGAGCCATGCAGAATTCTGGGTGGAATCAGACACAAATGAGTCCAACCCATCTTCAGTACGTTTCTCAGCAGCAGCAGATGAACAGCAGTACAGGTCAGATGTCGTACGTTCCTCAGCACGACTACTCTATGTCCAACTCATGTCCTCCTGTTCAACGTCTTGCCCACTATCCTGATACAGGACAGCCCACGGGACAGACTAGTCCATACATGGGATCTCCACCTGCAGGAAGTCATGTTCCTATGGCACCATCATCTAGTCCTGTTTCTGGAAATATGATGGGCCAAATGCAGCAGGGTCCTGGAAAACCGTCTCAGGTTTTTCAACAAGGTCCTGCAGAGTCGCAAGTTTCAATGGGGATGTCTGGGTTTGGTGTGGCCCAGCAGTATCCAAGTGACTACATGGCTCAGAGGGGACAGATGAATTCGGTATCGTCAGCACAGACAAGCAAGCTTCAGCATTACTCCTACCCAGCTCCAAATCAGCAGACCTCTCAGAAAATTTCACCGAACATTAACGACACTTCCTCTCTGACACACTTCCCAAATCAGACTTCAGCAAACATGCCGGTTACTTACAGGCCCAACTTCTCTGGTATACCTCAACAACGAGCCACTACGCCTTCCCCACGACCAGTGCCCACTCCTCCGACTCAGCTGGCTGTGAACCATTCTAACAACACTCAAGGCACATTTGGTCAATCGAGCCTACAACAATTAGAACAGCTCGTTCCTCAGATGGGAAGTATCTCCAATACAAACCCTTTTCAAAGTGTGATGCAGACCTCGCCCGGGTCGAACGTAAACCTTGGTCAGAAGGCTCCGGTTTATAGCAACAGTAGCTTCCAAGCTACCACTGTGATTTCCTCAAGCGAGGTGCCAAGTTCCGTGCAATCAGGGATGGGTATATCAGTGAATATACCCAATCCCAATCATTCTCTTGGACCCGTAAGCCCTAGTCAAAACATTATGAAAGGACTGCCCAATCAGCAGAACATGAACATTGAGATCCAGCACCTGCAGCAACAGATTCAGCAGCTGTACAGCATGTCTCAGACCCAGGAGATTCAGCAGCAGATGCTCGACCTGCAGGAGAGGGTGAGGATACTCAAAGCACAGCAGCAGCAGAAGATTCTCCAGATGCAGCAGCAGCAGCAGCAGCAGAGGCAACAGCAGCCAATGGGTATGGCACAATCGGGACAGCCGGGACGCATCATTATGGGACAGCGGCCACGCATGCCACTGCAGCAGGTTCTTCCACAACAGAAGCAGATGCTAGTCATTCAGGTGGTGGAGCAGCAACAACAACAACCACTCTCTCAGTCATCTCAATCAGCAGTCATGTCGCCAACACCACCGAGGACGCCCCAAATGATAGCTACATCCTCACCGCAGAGAGTCCAGCAACCATTTATGCAGGTAATAGTTGTTTTGAGTTTGCTCGCTCAAGGATAAAGTGAGTTCATTTTTACTGAATTCAAAAGTGCCAGCATTTTGGAGCAAGATGTGATTCTCTTTCATATATGAGTATGTTTTAATTTTTGCATAATTTTTTTTTGTATTCTGCGATAGTTACAAGAAAGTTGATTTTTTTTGCACTTCAATATGACAGAAATTTGCATATATGTAACTATTTACACTGATTTAATACAAAACTTTTGTGGTCAACATTAAAACTTCTTTTTTAAATTATCACAATGCTAGTAATGAATTTGTGTGGTTAAAGCTATAATTTTTCAATTTAGTGCATTAAGTCGAGTGCTTGCATGAAGTGCTGTGGTTGTATGATTGAACTCCCTTGGTGGACCCATTCTCATCCCATTAAAAATTATGCATCTTGAATCCAAAATTTAATATACATGTACTTGTAAGCAGTTGATCAATCTACATTGCATTCTCTGACTAAAGATAAACCTGAATTTGTACATATCAATAATAACTGTTTTTTCTTTTCTTCATTTTAGCCTTCAACACCTAACAATCAGTCAGAACAGTCTTTTCAACCATCTACCTCACAACCTCTAACAATGGAACTGGATTCCTTTGTCCAGTCACCCCCTCTGACCTCATCTGTGGTACCTCCGCTAAACATGTCCGAATCACTAGAACCGTCCCTGGAGGACCCCATTCCTCTGAGTCCACCCACCCTTGATACCCTGACATCATTTGCCGATAACGACAAGGAGAACTGTGGTCAGGAGATTTTAGTCGATGAAACCAAAGCTCAAAGTCAGCCTCAGCTTGCTGTGGTCGACCCTATTGGTCAGGTTCAGGTCACTAGTAACACACAGGTCACAGCAGGATCATTTTCGCCTGTGCCAATTCCATCAACTGTCCCTGGTCTTGTGACAGAAACAATTCTCAATTCATCAGACACGACAAAGAAATCGCCAAAGAAACCGCGTAAAAAGAGAGAGCCAAAACCGAAGGGGGAAAAGCCGGAGAAGAAAGAGAAAAGTCCACGGGTGCGGAAGAAGAAGAAGAAAGAAGAAGCGGTTGTGGTTGCGGTCACAGTTGCCGAATTGGACCCAGCAGCTGGTACTGAAGGGTTGTTGTCGGTGGACGGATTGGTCATTGATGTGGGTTCCACGGTTCCTTCTTTGCTAACAGTATTAGACGCAGAGGCTGGTGAGAAGAAAGAAAAGAAGGAAGATATCAAGAAAGAAAAGAAACCCAAAACACCAAAGCCAAAAACACCAAAGAAAAAGAAGTAAGTGCACACTCGGTCGATGTTAAATTAGTCGCTGATGGAAAGCTTCAACCATTTGATAACTTAATGAAACAAATACAGTTTTTCTCGTTTTTAGATCTGTGTACACCAATCAATATGTTAGGTGTTAACTGTCGATTTTTGACAGGAGTAGAGGTTAAGAAATATTTCCATTCGCCTTGGGGGAATAGTAGCCTAGAAAAGTTGTAATCCTCCTTTAAAAACCCCATTAGTGCTCCATGTCCCCATTATTGGTTAGAACTATTTGTCTGAAAGATGAACAACATTTATAGCCTATTCTGAGAAGACAAATCTCAAACGTTTTTAATTACATGTATTACGGATCTGCCAACCTTAAAAATAATGAAATAAGTAAAAATTTAAATCAATATTGGAATATATCAACTAGTCAGGAAAACTAGCATCATATAAATTGTAATCACCAGCGATTTCTACTTGCCTGGGGTATGAGCATTACTTTTAATTATCACAACTTAAGTAAAATAACTTGTTAATGACATATTCTTTAAAGGTAAGAATATGGAATTCCATTAGTCTGGAAGATTTTAACACTTCTTTCCTTCACAGGATAAAGCCTTTATTCTACATCATTAATTAACTACTATTATTATGGAGTTTTTTTTTTCATTTTCCACAAGTTATCTTTGAAAAGTTATATGTTATCCATATATACACAAACCTCTGTTACTGCATGAGCTCAAGATATCTACTTCCACCACCAACTGTTACGTTTACGTAGGTTTGGTCCCTTCAGTGTCTACTGCATGTATGTTTTGTAGATCTACAATACAGTTAATATTTTCAGACCGCCACCTACCTTTCTGAAAAAGAAGAAAAAGTCTAAACGAGGATTATCATCCGACTGTTCGGATCTCGATATATCTCCTCCTAGCTCTCCCAAGGAAGAAGATGAGTCTCTGGTAGGTTCAAAGAAGACTTCACGATGAATCTTGTGATGAAAATACATTTCAAGCAGCTGATTATCATCATAATAAATAATAAAATTGGGTACAAAAAGTAACCCTGAATAATTATAGACCTACAAGCAACAAGTTATATTTAACAAAAGCTGCTGGAATATATTTCATTTTTGCTACTTTATGTCATTGAAAATTCCAAAAAACTGAAAAACCCTGCCTATTATTTAAAAGTGGTTTAAAATATTGTTTAATCAAATGTGTGCACTGTAAACTTTAAAAATATCACATATTGTTTAATCAGAAAATATGCTATTTGACTAAATTAGTCGAAAAATCTATAGCCAAGTTTAAGTTTATTTACTTTTCAAATTGGTCTTTTGACAATTTAAGTATGAAATTTTTTCGACAAATTCATCTTTACGATTTTACAGAAGCGTCGTTCATCCAGAAACACCAATAGGAAGAAGTACTTGGATGATGTGGATATTAACTTGTCGGATGACGAGAATACTAACGTTGATATAGAAGGCATGGATGGACCTCTAACTATGAAAACGGTGTGGCTTTATTTGTATCAAGGATTTCTCCAATACTACTGTTTTGTAGTTTCGTAAACTGTTTTTACATACATACAGTGAACAAAATAGCTCTACTTCCAGGTTTTCTGAATATTTTCAATTTTGTTTACTGTTAATACTTCGATAAGTGACTACTTTTTAAATGCAGTGTCACATATGGCAGATAACCTACTACAGACAGATTTGCACGGATTACATTGGTATGTTTCTCTTCAGTTGACAGTATGGGTGTCACGATACACCTACCTCACGATACAATACACATCACGATACATAACCCGTGATACACTATTTATCATGATATTGGATTCACAATGTTTTATCAAGAAATTGAAGCTTGGGTGAAATAATTTTTAAATAAGAAATAAACATGATAAAAGTGAAACAGATTAAACAGTTTTAATGTGGAAAGACCGCATCATAGACAAGGCACATATTCTCCATCTACTTCACTGTTCTTTCTTGAAGGTTCTTCACAACAAAATTAAAATATGAATCGATACACAAGCAAGGGTATCATGTATCATATCATCAGCAGTAGTATCGTGATACACTGATACATCGGTGTATTCTGAAACTCATTTCCATAAGCTTTTTTGCAGACATTTCAAAAAGCTAACATTGGTTTTAAAAGGGCAGCTCCTTTTATAGATATATAACTGTAATTCACTTTTATACCAAAATACTGATAACCAGTGAAATATGATGACATGTAGCTGGTTGAATAAAGGTGTTTTTTAGGGGGGTTTTCAGCATATACACAATACATGTAAATTATGCTAGTCTAGAAAATTATGCATGTGTATAAATTTTGCAACTTGAAGTTGGATGCGAACAACATTAAATTTATATGTTAGGTGTTAACTGTCCCCCATTGCTTCTGGTGATAAATAAAAAAAATAATAATACTATTTTATTCTACTTAGCAGGACAGCAGTTGTGCTACCCTGCCTTTAATGTACTGTTTATATCTGCGGTTTATATAGGTGTTTTCTTTATCAGGACAACTCTGATGAGGATGCTGTTGTGGTGGAGAAAATACTTGGTGTTAGAATGAGGAAGAGAGATAAGGAGGTGAGTGGAGAAACCAAAATTTTACTTTAATAGTATTTGCCAACACAGGCTTTAATGATCGCTGTTTACTAAGTACTTGTCTATAAAGGGTACTTGAAGATATACATCATTGATTTTTTTTTTAACATTTACTGACCGAATTTAGAACATTCCATGCTTTCACGAATCCCAGATTATGACACAAAATCTAAAAAAAAAATTAAGATTCGGGCAGAATCCGAAAGAAAAAAATAATACAAATTCATTTCCTAATTTAGCATGTATATCTGTAAATATTTTATTGGTTTAAACTGGTCTCAGTGACATAGTGGTTAAGCTGTTGGCTGTAAAGCTGGTAAGGTCTGTTTTATGCATCCAAGTACTGACTGCTTTCTTTCACAAGGAAGTACATTATGTACAGCCATTTGTTTAGGAGAGAGCATGGATTTATTTCCTGTTGTATTTTCCTCCTCCAGCTTTGTTTAAGCATTTTTAAGAACATTTTTATAATGTGTTTCCATTTGAATAAAAGGAATTGAATTTTTAGGAACTTGAAGAAAACCCCGATGCCCCAGAAGAGGAAGAAGAGTTCATTGTCAAGTACAAGAACTAGTGAGTCTGTCTGAAAATATTTTATTGTGATCTTGCCTTAACCTTTAGACTATCAAAAACCACGTTGAGTGGGTACAAGTTTATAATTTTTACTCACATATATTCACTTAAATGTTTAATAAATACATGAAATAAAGTTCATATATGAATCGGTAAGTATTATTTTCGTGTCTTTTTTTTGTAATTTTTATTATTTTAGATTGGCTAATGGTGATTAAAATTAGACAAAAAATTGAAAAAGTTGCGTTTACTTACGGGCATTTGTGGCCAGCTGTCCAGTATTTATGTCCATTATTCCCGATAAGTGGTTTTCTGACCAGAATTTTTTTTTAAACCCGAACTACGATTCATATTGCAATATTTGGTAATTTTCGTTGTTGGTAAAACGATCAAATTTATTATCAAATTAGCTGTTACAATCAGCTATCGATCCCTGAAAATTACCGCGACGTGCTGCCATTGTTATCAAGCGAAAATACTTGCCGAAAACCTTCAAGGTATTTTCAATTGAAAAAATCTAAACAAAAACCACCATTTTGAAAAAAAATCTTTTTTCTTTAATTATATTTCCGTTTCCGGTGAGTGTCGTGTGCAAAACGGCGGGAAATATGAATTGGGGAATGCACTGTATACAGTGTATAGTATATCGACTGACGTGACATCGGGCGATATATCTCACCTGCAGTAGTCAGAAGGTTAAGTCAAAAAGTGAGTTATGGGTATTAATTTTTTTAAAGCGGTGGTGGCAATGGGATCAACTTTTGCATTTAGCTTAACCTTAAATTGTTATTTATTAAATTTATTATTATTAAAACAATTTCTTCATTCTTTGAACGCTCAGGCAGGTACCCCAATGGCTCATACAAATGCCTTTGTGTGCTGCAGGTTTTTCTTGGGGCTGAAGTTTTTGTTTTTAAGAAGTAGATTAATCCTTAATGATGCATTGCAAATTATTTCTTGATTAACCAAATCAGTTTATGTTTGGAAAATACTTAATTCCATGCAATTGCTGTTGATATTACCACTTATTTACAAGTATTTTACCAGCCTCGGTGGCGTCGTGGTTAGGCCATCGGTCTACAGGCTGGTAGGTACTGGGCTTGGATCCCAGTCGAGACATGGGATTTTTAATCCAGATACCGACTCCAAACCCTGAGTGAGTGCTCTGCAAGGCTCAATGGGTAGGTGTAAACCACTTACACCGACCAGTGTTCCATAACTGGTTCAACAAAGGCCATGGTTTGTGCTATCCTGCCTGTGGGAAGCGCAAATAAAAGATCCCTTGCTGCCTGTCGTAAAAAGAGTAGCCTATGTGGCGACAGCGGGTTTCCTCTAAAAAACAGTGTCAGAATGTCCAATAGCCGATGATAAGATAAAAAATCAATGTGCTCTATTGGCGTCGTTAAATAAAACAAACTTTTTACAAGCATTTTGAGAGTACTGCTAAAGCAGTACATCATCATAAAAGTCAAACTTGATCTGTAACAGTACATGATGAAACTTTACACAAAATATCAGCTCTATATCTCAAGCCTTCTGCAAAAAACATCCGGAAAACATATGGAAGATGGACGGACAGAGATGAAAGCTATAGTCCCCTCCGGTTTATTGTTGATATTACCACTTACTTATTCCCCAATAACTGCTAATTCTGCATTTGAATAAAATTAGGATGAAGTCAAATGTGCTATTTGTGAACGAAGCTGAGTGTAGCTTAGTTTAAGAGTGCTTACAAGATGCAGAATGGATATAGGATTAATTCCCATGCAGTGGAAACACATTTACAGAATATTTATATCACACCAGAAGCCTATTGACAAAATATTGTCACTTGCCAATTACGGTTAGCAGTCGTACATTTGGCATCTATTACATGAAGGAAATTACATCAATATAGAAGATGGACAAAGAAAGTTATTCAAGTATATTTTGACATGTAATCGGTGTTCGAGATTAAAAATTCTGGACAGTATCCAGTTGGATACTAACATTTAAAAATCTGGTATCCCACCTGAAAATTTAGTATCCCACTTAAATGAAATTCATAAATAACATCATAACAAATTTGGATGACAATGTTCTCGTTCCCAGTCTATTGCTACGCCGCAATTGAATTATGCGGAATTTGTAATAATCAGCTAAAAGATTTGCTGCATCTATTTTTGAATAATATTGACATAAATTAATAGTTAACAGTAATCTATAAGTGTTTCTGACATTACTGATGATAAACCTACCTGTATCAATTTTCTGCAGATGTGGAATCATTACCTCAAATAAAATTTGAAGTGAGAAAACATTCCCAGTCTGTTGCTACGCCGCTATTGCTCCAGTGTAGCATTAGACTGGGTACAAGTTGGGGGGGGGGGGGGGGGGGGGGGTATATTGTTAAGGCATAGCATTAGACTAGCTACGAGCTCGAAAATACTTTTACTTAACTTACCAGTAAATGAGGACTTAACATTGTTTTAGTGAAAACTAAAAACGCAGGATTGAAAAACACCAAACAACATTATATGGCATCCCGGTGGGATACTGGGTTCTTGAAGTCTGGTATCCAAAATTAAATTCTGGTATCCCTGGGATATTGGGATACCGTTAATCTTGAACACTGGTAATACTTGTACTGTTTTAAGTATAACATATTTTTAGTGGTAAATTCTAGTTTATGTGAAAAACTAGGCTACTAAAATATTCAACTAAAAACATTCAAGATATATATTAATATTCTTTTGTCTTTAGTCTTTATTGTGATCCATATTTCATAATTAATTTTCAGTGTAAAATAAATACATTTTATTTACGGTTATATAGTGTCAGACATATGGTTGAGCATGGCACAGATATTGAGAGAGGAAACCTGCTGTCGCCACTTCATGGGCTACTCTTTTCAATTAGCAGCAAGGGATATTTTATGTGCACCATCCAACAGACAGGGTAGTACATACCACGGCCTTTGATATGCCAGTCATGGTCCACTGGCTGGAACGAGAAATAGCCCAATGGGCCCACCGACGGGGATCAATCCCAGACCGACCGCGCATCGCGCGAGTGCTTTACCACTGGCTACGTCCCGTCCTGTGAATTTGGCGACAGAAGATCATGGCTATTGGATGTCGGACATATTTTAATAGGGACATTTAGAGAGTTCATATGGTTAATTCCATTACTGAGTAGTAATAGCAAGGTGTTGAAAACTAGCCAGTTTCTGTGAGCTTTTCATCAAAGAACAAGGAACACTTTTCAGGTGTCACTAAAACTTTGAAAACATTCGTTTCCTTTTCGTTGTAACATCATATGTGTGTTTTCCAGTTCATTCCTTCACTGCGAGTGGAAGACAATGGCTGAACTAGAGAAATGTGATAAGAGGATTCAAGGCAAAATAAAGAGATTCAAAGTGAAGCGACACAACTTGATTAACTTGTTAAATATGGTGAGAAAACATTTGATAATCAACATGGAAGTGTTATTTCTTCAACTATTGATAAATGTGATGTCCTGGGTTCGTGTGTTGTTGCTAGATTTTAAAAAAATGACAGGTGTGCAACTATTAATATGCAAAACTATTGATTACTCCATGATACCTTAATGATCACCTACTCTGTGCTTTTAAGTTTTGTTTTATAATATTGTTGTATTGATTTAACAAGTTAAATCTGTCGCAGTGAGTTTAGTGTACATTGTTAAACATTTTGATTGGTTTTTATATAGAGATTATAATATGAGATTGTGTGTTATACTAATTTTACTAAACAAATGTCAGTGAGGGAATATACATGAATCCTGACACAAGTTTCGTTAAATCAGTATGATTAACACGAGAGTGTAATAAAAAAATTATTATCGATATTATCTATAATATTAAATTTTTTTTATGAATAACAAGGACTGTATATATCAATATATCAAAAAATTTCAAACGTAACTAGGAGAGGATGAAATGACCGTTTGGTAAGCAATTACACAGAGCTAAGAATGGGGAAGCCACATTATGTTACGATGTCGCTTCCCAAAATTACTTCATTTGTTTGTCACATGATAATGTGGATAATAAAATCAATTATTTTTTAGCCTGAAGACGAGGAATACTTTAACCCTGATTATGTTGAAGTAGACAGAGTATTGGAGGAATCTATTACAGTGGACCCCATGACTGAGAACAAAATCATTCACTACCTCGTTAAGTGGCGCGGCTTGTCATATGAAGAGAGCACTTGGGAACTGCTGCAAGATGTTGACCCCAAGAAGGTTGAACTTTTCAACCAGTGGCGTATTCCCCCACCGGAAGAGGAAAGAGAGGTGTGTTAAACATGGCAGTAATAATAAACTTACTAGTTAAAATAAACAGAGGTCTGTTGGCAAGCTTTGATTTAATACCAAGAAAAAAATTGTGTCAGTGTGTTATAAAATATTAATAACTTTACTATCTTACAAAGCCAAATTTTGGGGTCAACTTTGGATTTAATACCAAGAAAAGTTTGTTAGTTTATTGCAAAATGATAACAAATTTATTATTTTACAAAGTTAAATTTGTAACATTCTGTGTAATATATAATTTTGACTAACCAGGTCTCAGTGGAACTAATTTTGTTTGAGCTAATGTTCAGATATGTAGAGTATAATTTTTATTGCAGGTTATTCGAAAGTGGCTAATTTAAAGAACATGTTATAGCCAAACACTAAATGTTTTAACCACTTTGTATGAAAATTAGCATTTGACTAATTGGCAATGGACAGGTTGTGAGCCCTGACTACTGTTTTTACATAAAATACATGGAACACCATAAAATAATATATGGGAAAGTTTATTATAGTTTTAAGGAAGTGGTTACTTATGCTAAGTAGGTGGTGGCTATGTTAACACTTCTCAAAATTGGCTAAAGTAACCTTGAATGAATTTGGAACATTTGATGGTAAACATTAGCTGATAAAAGGAATCCAACGTAATGTCCAAAAGCTAATTACTATGTCTGGACTTCCAAAGAAGTTAATATCCTGCAAATGTTTCTGGAATTCTGGATTTTAGTTCTACACGAAAACTGTTCCTGTTCCTATTCTTTGATGAAAACCTGATAATATCACATTTTTACCAAAATCATGCTTTATTTTTTAGGATTTTTGTTATTTATAATGTATGAAATGAACAATTTATTTAATTTATTTCTTAACATGCATTGAGCTGAACAATGAGCTACACAGAACAGTAGAGTATGAGTAGGCAAGCTATTTAATTCAGCAGAATCTTTTATTATCAACCGTCATTTTAATTTCTGGTTGGGTAAACATGGTCTCATCTCCCAAAAATGTATCATTTATGTTCAGTGTTTGCCTGTTGCATATAAACTAAAGTTTTTTCTTACTTTGATTAGATTCTACCTCGACCAAAACCGAGTGAGTGGAAGAAACTGGATGAAGCACCTGTATACAAGGGAGGTAACCAGCTGCGTGAATACCAGCAAGAAGGAGTAAACTGGCTGACATTCTGCTGGTATAATAGGTAGGCTGTTTTTCTTGTAGATGTATACTTTTGGTTCTAACTCCCCAAATGACTAGTATTATCAGCAATATGTTACTTGCTTTATCCTAGCAAATTTGTGAAGGTCATGAAATTTTGTTTAATGTGTTAACTGTTTAACGGGGGGAAAAATCTAAATATTTCATTTTAATTTGTTTATAATTAAAATCAAAACAGCCATTCAGCAGTTAATAGCATTTTGTGATAACACCGTGTTCATAAACTATGCATATTTGTGACCATTAATACTCTGTTTTTAACTGCTGTATTTTATTTTTTGTTTTACAGACAGAACTGTATACTGGCTGATGAGATGGGACTTGGTAAAACCATACAAAGTATAACATTCCTTATACAAATGTATGAGTATGGAATTAAGGCCCCATATTTGATTGTGGCACCACTTTCAACCATCGCAAACTGGCATCGAGAGTTTGAAATGTGGACAGATTTGAATGTCATAACATATCATGGAACGTAAGTGAATTTTTACTTGTTTTTTTTTTGTGCTTCGGATAGATGGGATGGAAGGGGATGGGGATGGGGATGAGATGTGTTATTAAAAATCAATAAAAATATAATTTTAAAACATTGAAAATTGGCTCCTGCAGCTTATCTGCTGCTGCTGGTTTAAAAAAATTAGTTTTACCCAATAACCATTTATTGCCAAATGCAGTATTCAGACAAACTAAAAAAAAGCATGGTATGTCAAAATTTAATTGACTGTTTATATTGATGAACACATAAACTGCAGTGGATATATGGCACCGCGCACACATTAATCCCACCCACTAAAGTCAGAGCTTTCTGAGGAACTTTGGAATAGTTGCAGCTGTTCTTCTAAATGTTCCGCTAGTGTGGATAGCGGGACATCATCATTGCTGTCAGTGTCGTCACCTACGGGGACATTGGATCCAATTATGCCCGCTTTCCGAAACACCTTTACAATGATATGGTTGTCTACTGCGTTTCACGCTGTGATGACCCAGTTTACAACTTTGCCATAAGTTGCTCTTTGCATGCACCCGGTTTTCACTTTAAACACGATTAACAGTCAAGTCAAGTGCCTGGAGTTTTTTCGTAAGCTCACCTGGAATAATAGCGATGTCAGTGTTCAGAGCTTTTAGATAATTTTTAACACACTCCTGTTTATGTGCCGTCATACTATCCATAATAAGTAGTGACTGGGCTTTATTAAAAAATAATCCAGGCTGTTTTTTCCATACACCCTCAGTTCAAACAGACGTTTCATCTTCATTCATCCAATCTTTTTTATTACATCAAACAACAACATCGTGGGGAAATTTATCACTTGGAAAAGTCAACCGTTTAAATACATAAATATATAATATGGGCAAAATAGTTTTTTTTCATGACCAGTTATTATGATATTCACCATCTGACTACCGACTGTATCTACTGTTCTATTAGGACGGGCAATAATAGACATTGGTCTTCATCCATATTTCCAATCAAATTTGGAGCCGATTTGTTACATGCCTTGAAACGGCAAATAAAATCGTGAAAACTGGATATTTTCTCCTCCCAATTGTCGGGTGGAGCCTGGCCGACAGTTCGGACCAGACCACTTGCGTGGTGGGGGGGGGGGGGAGGTACCCTTGTTTGAGGACAGGTAACGTATCTATAAAAGAGAAAACACTCCAAGTTTTCTCCAGTTTCACCACTTTTTCATCCATTTCAAAAACACGCCCAGCCTCTCTATTTCCATGCTCTTCAGCATAAACTACAACTTTAAGTTTAAATTCTACTGTATTACTTTTTCGTTTTCATTTCTTTCCATTCATCGGACTTGATGGAAAGGCTGTATCCATGTCTGATCTAATAGATTACTAATGATACTAATTCAGTCATAGCAATTCATAGGTGAAAACAACTCCCTAATTGAGTTCACTAATTTGCCAATGTACGTAAGCTAACACTCGGAGCAAAATAACAGTGCAAGCTACACGCACATATCGGTAATTAAGCTGACGATGGCTGGTGTTTCCGTATCAGGCATTAACTGCTCAAGCTAATGTGGGCTGTGTGTCGGAGTGGGCTATCTGGTCATCTTTTTTTACACAATAACTATTTATTACCTAATGCGGCTTATCTGGTGCAGTGGGCTATAAGCATGAAATTACGGTACTGTTACTATTTTCACTATAGTTACCTCTGTCCATTATGTAAATCCCCTGATAATACAATGGCGACATTAACTGTTCTTTGATGTATTTATGGGGGTGCTTTTCTCTTAACCTTTAGACTACTGGATTAATTTTTAACCAAAACAACGTTGAGTGGAACAAGTTTATAATTTTTACTGACATATATTCACTTAAATGTTTTATAAATACATGAAATAAAGTTCATATATGAATCGGTAAGTATTATTTTTGTGGGTTTTGTAATTTTTAAAATTAATTTTAGATCAGTTAATGGAGATTAAAATTAAGCAAAAAATCGAAAAAGTTGCGTTTAGTTACGGGCATTTGTGGCCAGCTGTCCAGTATTTATGTCCATTATTCCCGATAACAGTGGTTTTCTGACCAGAATTTGTTTTTTAAACCCAAACTACGATTCATATTGCAATATTTGGTGATCTTCGTTGTTGGTAAAACGATCAAATTTATTATCAAATTAGCTGTCACAATCAGCTATCGATTCCAGAAAATGACCGCGACGTGCCGCCATTGTTGTCAAGCGGAAATACTTGCTGAAAACCAAAATCAAAATAAAAGCCACCATTTTGAAAAGAAATCTTTTTTCTTTTATTATATTTCCATTTCTGGTGAGTGTCATGTGCAAAACGGCGGGAAATATGAATTAGGGAATGCACTGTATACAGTATACAGTATGTCGACTGCAGTACTCAGAAGGTTAAGTGAGGCATTTACAAAGAAAGAACCATGGTATCTGTTGATATTGGCAGTGAAAAGATCAAGATATATACTGACAGGTGTTGGGTATGTTATTTCTGATTCACATGTAGATGATAATTTATCCAACAGCAAATAAATAAAGTAAATAAGTGAATCTAATCAATATAGGTCTACCTGTGCATTCATAATGTTACTGAACTAGTGTTGTACCATGACATCACAGAAGGAATTAGTCCTTGATGTCATTTGGGAATAGATATGAAAAGGTGAATTAGTTAACATTTTTAAATGTATATTAATATCTTACTTTTCAGGACTGCTAGTCGACTGATGCTTCAAGAATACGAGATGTATTACAAAGACAGTGAAGTAAGTCTAACTGTATGTATTATGTTAAATTATGTTGACTCTTAAAGTAATATATTTATTTGAATGCATTTGTGATAACTTTTCTAACCGAAAAATGTCTGTAAATTACTGAAATGAAAGGCAAAGGTATAATTTTCTAACTTTAAAAAAAATTCAAAAAAAATTCATTGCTTGAAACTATATATGTCAACAGAATACTTGGTTTCACTAATGAAATTTTAAATAAAGAAGAGACCAACAATTTTTACCATATAATGATTATTTTTATTATTTAAGGGGAAGAAAATTCCTGACATCTATCGCTTCAATGCACTGATCACAACATACGAACTGATAATCACTGATTGGGAGGTGCTCAGTTCTATTGAGTGGAGGTGTCTAATCATAGATGAGGCTCATCGACTCAAAAATAGAAACTGCAGACTCATGGATGGGTTGCGACAATTCGACATCGTAAGTAGATACTTGTTGTATAAATTCGAACTAATATGTGATATGTAGCTCAGTGGTAGAACTCTTGTCTCTGATATGATGGGTTGCAGGTAAGACGCCTATTTGTAGACTGCAACCATTACCTCATATATTAGCTAAAAGAAATGTAGAATGTTTTCAATTCCACCTTTAATTTTTACTTTTAGTTAAGATTTCTTACCTGTGATATTTATATTTTTGTACAGTTTTTTACACTGTTTTTATTTAACTTTTGAATTTTTATATTTAGTTTTGATCAACACTTTTCATGTACTTGAACACCCAATAGCCGATGTGTTCTTTGTCGTGGGGTGTCATTCATTCCATTGCCTAGCAATTGGTTTTTCAAAGTCTTTCTCGTCTATGGCTTGCTGTTATTTGGTACGAGTAGCCTATGATATATCAGTGCATTTCCTTAGAGTGTTGAATAACTGTATGTACTACCCTATCTGTGGAATGCTGCATATAAAAGATCCCATGCTGCTAATAGAAAAGAGTAGCCCATGGAGCAGCAGGTTTTCTCTCATTATCTGTGTGATCCTTGATGCCATAGAAAAATGTGTGGAGTTCATCGTTCAATAAAAAACATTTTTTCTTTCCAAATAGCTGTAGTTTAAAATGTTAGGTGTCATAAACAAGCATTACTATACAGTTGTTTTAAAGTAACATTGTTATGCAGACCTCTGAAAATTGCAAGAATGATAGTTTTGTTCATGCGTATGTCTAGTTTTGATAACACATTTTCCGGTCGCATTAAATTTACATGGTCATGGTGGTTTACTCGAGACAAAATGAGTTACGTCAACTTTTTTCTGCATAACTTATTCTATTCTCAGGGGGCACAGGTTGTTAATTGGGCTAGTTGTAAGTCTTGTATTTAAAGCTTCCTTTTAAATGTGTACATTTTACCACTTTTTTGTTTTGTTTCAGGAACATCGAGTCTTGTTGTCAGGCACCCCTCTTCAAAACAACACTGATGAATTGTTCTCCCTGTTGAACTTCTTGGATTCAAAGAAATACTGTAATGCTCAGGCTTTTGTTGCTGACTTCGGAGATCTGAAAACAGAGACACAAGTGGATGATCTCAAAAAGGTCAGCCAAAACATATATGAGATTTGAATTTTGTGATAATCTGTACGTAGGTTACCAGATAGGATACTTATATTGATACCTGTACCTATACTTTTAGGCAGTGTACATTTGTGTTATAATATCAAAATAATGTTGTTTTAACTTTATTATGATGGGGATTTGAGCAGATTAATAATTTGAAGAGTTCCAAGTTGAGGGGGTGATCACCCACACTTTAATCCATGTCTTTTTGTCTACCAGGTAATAAGCCAAAACTAAAAACTTATTATCTGAAGTTTTTTTTATAGATTCTAAAGCCCATGATGCTCCGCAGACTGAAAGAAGATGTGGAGAAAAATTTGGCACCAAAAGAGGAGACCATTATTGAGGTATGCAAAAAGTGCTTGAATATATTGGATATAGTGTTAAATTATTGTAGGTATTTTTCAGGACGTGTAATATTGGTGGTGTTTTAAAAAAAAAATGGGTTTGTGGGTAAGAGTATTTAGTGACAGTGAAAAACTAATTTTTAGAATGATTTATAAAACTTACTAAAGTCATGTAAACACGAACAGTGGAACCTGCCTAAACTGGATCACTTTACATCCTACATTTTAGATTGGAGTGGAATCTGGTATATTAAGTTTTTCCATTTTAGTTACAATTTTATAAATAAAGGAGTTAATTCCCTTGTCTAAAATTGTAACCAATAGAAACATTCTGAAATATCCTGAAACAGGTATCTTTATTGCACAAATATATTTATTGATAAAGGTTAGACCAACACTGTACACATACAGGACATGTATAAGTCATAAAAGAATAATTATAACTTTTGTCGCAACAAATACTGCGAGATTTAAAGTAAGTTGCAATGTAATTTGTCTAAAAGTATAAAATGTAAGGAAAATGCTTAATTCATTGAAATGCAGGGTAGGAGTGCAAAACCAGTAGAAGGCTGTACCTGCCAAAGAAACTATTAAAATATCTTTTAAAAAATTAAGAAAATGTTTTCGAATTTCAGGTTGAGTTGACCAATATACAGAAGAAATATTATCGAGCTATCCTAGAGAAGAACTTTACTTTTCTTGACAAATCCGGTGCTGGTGTACCTAGTCTTATGAACACAATGATGGAGCTAAGGAAATGCTGCAATCATCCTTACCTTGTCAATGGTAAGGTTTTATGTAGCATATTTATAGGTGTTTACTAATGCATGATCATAATTATTTTATTGAAACTGGATGAAATAAAATATCTGTGCTACTTAAGAAAAAATATGGATTTCCTCAGAAGCCTGTGTATCTGAATTATCGAATGCATAATTAATAAGTACTTCCTCCATGGCCATCTTTCATTATTTAGTTTTGGTGTGCTTGTTACCAGTGATTGCATGATGATATAAATGTAAAAATTCTTCCCAAACAAAATATTGCCCACCCATGTACCTCCCACACATGAATCTGTGTCTGCATCTTAGTTATTCAAAATTGCATTTAACGTTGATGTAACAATTAATACAGTTTAACATGAGGCCTTACAATAGGTCATGTATTTAATTCATCACAACTAAATTCAAAATACAATGTGCATTACCATTTTTAGAACCACTTCTTAATCTGGAAAAGACATCCTTAGGTTATATTAATTTGTGAACCGGCCTCGGTGGCGTCATGGTTAGGCCATCAGTCTGCAGGCTGATAGGTAATGGGGTCAGATCCCAGTCGAGGCATGGGATTTTTAATCCAGATACCGACTCCAAACCCTGAGTGAGTGTAAACCACTTGCACCGACCAGTGATCCATAACTGGTTCAACAAAGGCCATAGTTTGTGCTATCCTGCCTGTGGGAAGCGCAAATAAAAGATCCCTTGCTGCCTGTCGTAAAAGAGTAGCCTATGTGGCTACAGAGGGTTTCCTCTAAAAAACCAGTGTCAGAATGACCAAATGTTTGATGTCCAATAGGCGATAAGATAAAAAATCATTGTGCTCTAGTGGCGGCGTTAAATAAAACATACTTTACTTCATATTAATTTGTGAAGAGTACACTTGTAAAATAAATTACTTTGAAAATAAATTTTACATATTGTAAACCCTTGAAGCTGCCTCGATCAGAGAAAAAAAAGAAGCCTGCCTTGAATAGACACCTTGTCTTGAATAAAGACCTCTTTCTGCTACTGTAGCTTTGTCAGATTAATGGCCACATTATACTCGGCACTTATGTTGCATGACCTCAACAGTATATAACAATATAGCAAGAACAACAGAACAGAAGAAGGATTTTTCATTGAGGGTGCAAATAAGTTTGCAAGCCTACATTAGAAGATGATCTTACAATAAAGCTATGTTGGAAAATGTTACATTAAATAATTAGAAGCCTGCCTTGAATAATAAATAAATTTAAAATGAGTTGTTAAATGTGTTTGTTGGTTGTTGGTTGAAAATGAGTTATTAAATGTGTTTGATTGTTGTAGGTGGAAAATGAGTTATTAAATGTGTTTGATGGTGGTGATTTGAAAATGACTTGTTAAATGTGTTTGGTGGCAGTGGTTTGAAAATGAGTTATTAAATGTGTTTTTTTGATGGTTGTTGAAAATGAGTTGTTAAATGTGTTTGATGGTGGTGGTTTGAAAATGAGTTATTAAATGTATTTGATGGTAGATGTTTGAAAACGAGTGATTAACTGTGTTTACTGGTTGCAGGTGCTGAAGAGAAGATTCTGGACGACACGCGTGTGAAGTACGGTAACAATCTGGAGCAGTTTTCGCAGGCCATCGTCAAGTCGTGTGGTAAGATGGTTCTTCTCGACAAACTGCTGCCCAAACTGAAACAGGGTGGACACAAGATCCTCATCTTCTCACAGATGGTGCGTGTGCTGGACATCCTAGAGGATTACCTCATCCAGAAACAGTACGTACAGTCAGGATTCTCATATATTGGGGGTGGGGGAGGAGCATATGCATATCTAAAAAAAGAAAGTCTCTAAGATTATGGGTGGGGGAATGGGACATATACTCATCCAGAAAAATGTAGATTCCAGTTTAATAAGGAGGGCCTACCGTTTATCTTCGCCTGTAAGTCGATCTCGGCTATAAGTCGAGTCCCTGATTACAAGCCCTGAAAACATTTTTTTTTATTGACCCGTTTATAAGTCGACCCATAAAATACAACTTATTAATATTGAAGTATTTCTTATTTTCAGCGAGAAAAATAATGTACAATATTTGAACAAAAGAAAATTATTTTACAAACTTCTGTTTTCACGTTTTGTACATCGCAGTATTCCAATCAAACTACATAGCATCAAAACGAAATATTTCCTAAGTAGATGGTGAAAGCTGTTAGACTGTTACCGTATGGCACTGTACAGCATGGTTTTGTGCACAGACAACAACTTTATTTATGAACACTGTCAACAGATCACTACGATAAAACTGAAAGTATCATCAGTTAATCACATGTTTTGCCGCCATATTAATACATGTAAGGAGGATAACTCTGGAAAGGACACTGGTTTTTGTACCAAATGATGTGTGTCCCTGTTGCTCTAGTGAACTGCAGAGATCAGTCTAAGCTATTTCTTTAGACATTACCTGTCCTCAAACAAGGGCACCTCCCCCCCACGCAAGTGGTCTGGTCCGAACATCCTAACAGCCAATGGGATGGCCTAAATTCTTCTACTGGATACTGCTCTCTAGTTCCGGTCACATGACTGTAACTTCCTTCTTTTTCTCTTCGCTAAAGGGTCTGGACGTCCTTTTGCTTGGCTCTGTTTTGGAGTCAACTTTTTTATAAGACCTTTGGTTTTGTATTCGTGTTTGGGTGAAATGTGTTTCACCTTCATTTTCTTTAGCTTTCGTATGTCTTTTCGCGTATTTCGCTTGACTTTCCAAGAGTTTATTTACATGAAATGTTGTTTATATTGCCGGTTGTCGTGTCAGCTTTGTGTTTGTGTCATGGTTGGTTTTTTCTTTCTCTTTCACAGATTGAAAAATTGTTATCATGTCTGATGTTAATGTTCAGTGACTTGTACGAGCGTGTTTACGCTGTAAAAAATTTACTGCCGGCGGCGACCCTCATGATTTATGTCCGGGTTGTCGTGTTCCGTGTGGCCTCTCTTCGAGATGCGACCTGTGTTCGGGGTTGTCTGATGTCGAGTTCGCGGCTTACCTGAAGGTGGTGTCAGCGAGAACCAAGAAAGTGGAATCTTCGCCTTCAATTGCTGACTCCGTAGCAGAAGTATTACGTTCAATTCTACCGACCATGCTGAAAGAAACAATGGCATCAATGGCGACCTTACCCAAACCGGCGGTTTCGGGGTCAGGTACGGTGCAAGTCCCCTCTTCAGGGGGTGCGGCTTCTTCAGCTCTACCGATACCTAAGACTTCGGATGACAGGCCTGCGGTTCCTACGCAGCCCTCTGACTCATGCAGTTAGACGTTCCACGGACTCCCAGGCTCACCGATCTTCGGCGGGGAAGTCATCTTCGGCGCATCGGAGCCGGGACCGTAGCCGTTCCCCACGACCTGCACAGCTCCCTACGGGTTCCATGGATTGTCAGCGCCGACCTTCGATTGATGTGACTTCCAGGGCCTCCGAGGGTTCTCATCGGGACTGTCCACAGCAGCTTCCATTTCGGCAGATCGATTAGCCTGTGCTCGAGTGCTCCGAGACTTTGGAGATGCAGCGCCTACAGCGGTTTCTATCATTGATGAGCCTGACTCTCCTGACCATATGGCTATGAGGGATTGCTTGGCGGCCGTCTATGACATGTTGGCGTCCTTGCCACATCCACCAACGCCGTCCAAGAAGGGACCGACACCAATGATAGCGACTGATGTCCCTCTGGAAGATGTGGTTATCCGTTCCTTGGCAGCCGGTACACTCATATCCAACGTGGCGGCGGATTTAGACTGCACCTTTAAAGACACAGCGTCCTTTGTCGCCTTCCCGTCTTGGAATCACCGTATGTATCCGGTGTTTGACATACCCTTTAAAGATGGGGCTCCGTCTGTGGATGAAGATGTTCACCGTCTTGGGAAGTCGTCAACTGTGGATTTGACGGACAAACAGGTCCAAGCCATGGATACTGCCCAGAGACGTTGCTTGTTTGTGTTGTCTTACTTGGACGTTTTCCTTGCTGCGATGGCCACCCAGGCAAAAGATGCACAGTGCTACGCGCTGTTTCAACAATCGGCGCAGATGCTGGCTTTCCTGACGTCTTTGGTTACCTCTATGTCATCGATGTTGATGCAGTACCGTCGCCAGGCTTATCTGAAAAAGTCAACTTTGGATTTCCAGCATAAGAAGGAGCTGTTACCTCAACCGTGGTCCGCAACAAAGCTGTTTGCAGGCAAGGTTTCTGACGTGGTTACGGCCAATGATAAGGACCAACAGTCGACAGCAACTTTCAAAGCTTTACAACTTATTTCGACGTTGGAATCCACGAAGCGAAAGTCTACTTTCACTGCACAACCACCATCTAAGCACTGGAGAGGTTCCTTTCGAGGTCAGCCTTCTCGACGGTTTCCGGACAGACGACCATCCGGTCCTCCAGCTCGGACCCAGGGGAAGCCTGGTTGACGTTGACGCCAGCCAACAAATGTTGGACTGCTCAGATTGTCTCGACCTACGCCCGCCCATGATTTTTAACCAGAACAACGAGTCTGTTTTGACGCTTCCGGTGTGCAACACACCGGTCGAAATATCCATGGTCGCAAGTCGACTTCGCCGTTATTGGCGAAACTGGCAGACACTTTGCCAAGATAATGTTTGTCACGTCGATCTTGAAGACAGGGTATCATCTGCAATTGTCTGCCATCCCTCCATTGACCACTTCACCTCGAGAACCGCGGCATTCCGTATCACAAGTCATGGTCCTACAGGAATCCGTCAACAAACTGGTGGAGAAGGGAGCAGCATTTCGGAAGCACGCTTAACACCCGGCTTTTACTCTGTCCTTCAAGATGTTAACGTTGCGAGATGTCCTTGCCGTGATCAAACCGGGGGATTGGCTTGCCTCGCTAGATCTCAAGGACGCCTACCTTCACGTTCCGATGCATGCAGATTTGACACTCAGAGGTTGTCTCCAGTTGCGGCGCTTGCAGATGTTTCTCAACCCGTTTGTTCGTTTCAACAATCCGGACTTGATCATCTCGCTCCCGGACAATCTACGCTCCAGCCTGCAGTGGTGGCAGCTCCGATCGAACGTCTTAGACGGTGTCTCTATGCGGCCCTCTATGCGGCCCTTCCTAGCCACTCATCACCTGTTCGTCGACGCGTCACTGGAAGGTTGGGGAGCCCATCTCAGCAACCAGACTACTTCAGGGCTGTGGTCTCCCGGCGAACTCAGACTCCACAACAACCTTCTAGAGTTGTTGGCAGTCTACTACGCTATCCTTCATTGGTGACAGATGTTGACAGGGGCCTATCTCATGGTGGCCACAGACAGTACCACCGCGGCAGCTTATATCAACCGTCAGGGCGGAACCCACTTATCGTCTCTACAAGCTGGTCGACGAGATTCCGTTGCAATTTCGTGCTCGCCATATTCCAGAGGTGTCCAATGTACTAGCTGACATACTGTCTCGACCGTCGTCTCCACAGCCGACGGAATGGATGCTCCATCCCGAAGCGTTTGGATGGGTGTGCGACAGACTTTGGACACAAACATCGATCTCTTCGCCACACGATTCAACCATCAGCTGAGGGTTTACGTGTGTCCGGTGCCGGATCCCAAAGCTCTGGATCTCGACGCCTTGGCCATCAGCTGGGAACAGATGGACGCGTACGATTTTCCTCCACCAATCCTCCTTCCAAGGGTGCTTAAGAGGTTTCAGCTGTACCATTGTCGCCTGTTACTCATTGCTCCGATGTGGCCATCCAGGATGTGGTATCCAGATCTAATACGTCTTGCCGATCCACATCCTTTACCGCTGCCAGACTGGGATCATCTGTTGCTGCATCCCACGTCAAGACTATACCATCCACGTCCGCAGTTGTTCCAACTGCACGCATGGACATATCTCGAAGAGTTTGAGGAAGAAAGGTTTTTCTTCACAGTCTACGGCGACCATTTTGAAAGCGCACAGATCAGCTACTACTGCGGCTTACAACGTCAGATGGCTTTGCTTTCACCAATGGTGTGTCCGGCAAAAACTCAAACCTCAGACGATCCAGATACCTCGTCTTGCTGATTTTTTGCTGTATCTGCGGACCGCTTTACGATTGAAGGGGTCTACCATCGCTGGGTACGTTTCGGTCATCGCTACTGTTCGTGATGTCGCTACTGGAACGAAGTTCTCGGGTATTCCTGAGATCCATAAGATGATCAAAGGGTTTCGCCTTGATGATCAAGTACACCGGTTTCGGCGACCAAGATGGGACCTGAATCTGGTGTTACGAGCGTTATCGACCGCACCTTATGAGCCGATAAAATACTCTTCCCTGCAAGACTTGACACGGAAGACGGTGTTTTTACTCGGTTTTGCCACAGCTACCCGTGTCTCAGAACTCCATGCTCTTGATGTAGACTTGGTACGTTTTCACCGAGATCGGCGTGCAGTCAACTTGGGGTTACTCATGAACTTTGTTGCAAAGAATCAGTTACCAGACTCGTTCGTATGTTGTGCAGGCTCTCACCTCTATCGTTGGTCCAGCGGACGTTGAGGACTTGGCGTTGTGCCCTGTCGGAGCCCTGCACCAGTACATCGAGAGGACCAGATCTTTTCGACAACATCGCAAAAGACTTTTCCTCTCCTGTAACCAGAGTCGGTTGAGGGATATTACCAAAAACACGGTGGCCACCTGGATCCTTTCTTCTATCCTGACCGCCTATCAGAAGGAGGGTTTACCTGCTCCATCTGCTTCTAATCCACATGAACTCCGTGCCTTGGCTGCCACGATGTCCCTGCACTGCAACACACCCATTCAGCACATTATCACTGGTTGTTTCTGGGCTACGGACGCCATCTTATCTGAGGGATGTCTCCACAGAAGGCGTTGAGGGGTTCCATCATCTGGGTCCGGTTGTTGCTGCACAGACTCTGTTGAATACAATCCGTCTTCGTCGCCGTTGATGTCTGTCTGATTCTGGGCTGCATACCGAGATGTCCATCGAATCGACAGGTGAGGATTGCTTAGACTTTTGTTCTTTTGCACAGTTCACACACTGGTGCCGGAACTTTTGTCTCGATAACCTTTACCCTGCACTGCATGTGGTTATTTGTTGTCGTTATTGAACTAACAGTTTTTTGGTGTACTAGACAGAAAACACTCGGGGGTCTTGTTCTGTTCAATGTTCTGACGGATGCACATCATTAGGGTGTCGCTTGTTATTAAGAAAATAACACTTCAATACGTGAGGGTTACCTAACACCTGCATCCCTGGTGGCTACGACTTCCCACCCTGTCAGAACCAGCATGAGATGTGGCAGCCGCCTCCTGGTCCTTTGTTCTGGGAGCCGTACCTGCCACTGCTGACGGATGCCACCATTCTGGTTGTTGTTACTAACATCACTTGCATTGGTCTGTGACGGGCATCCCTAGGGGGAGGGCTTACCAGGGTTGGCCTCATTCTTCCACTAGTCAGCCTCTTTCCGGTTTGGGGAGTTATCACAAGCATCTACGGATCTCGGCACCCACCACCATCTGTTGAATGCTGCCCTTGTTTGAGGACAGGTAATGTCTAAAGAAATGGAGAAAACTTGGAGTGTTTTCTCTTTTATAGATACATTACCTGTCCTCAAGATTTCATCCCGCCCGGGCCTCCCCGCTTCCTGTTATCCATGCGATGCGCTCAGAGAAAAAGAAGGAAGTTACAGTCATGTGACTGGAACTAGAGAGCAGTATGCAGTAGAAGAATTTAGGCCATCCCATTGGCTGTTGGGATATTTGGACCAGACCACTTGCGTGGGGGGTGGGGGGGGGGGGAGGTGCCCTTGTTTGAGGACAGGTAATGTATCTATAAAAGAGAAAACACTCCAAGTTTTCTCCATTTTAAGGAAAAGCTCAGTAATAATCATGAAGTTAATCATCGACAAAACATTGTTTGAACAACCATTAATGCCAGTGACCAGATTTCAAAATAAACTTAGGCAACAGGTAGTTAGTATTGCAGTGTTCTCCAACTTTTATGCGACCAGGTTGGTGGACATGTGAGGCCCAGGCCTCACATACGAGTGGACGAAGTCGACGAGGAGGGGTGAGCTCGAGAGGGGTTCGCCCCCTCTTGCACCGTAAAATTTTGTAAATCTTAAGTCACAAAAGGTGCTTCTTTTCTGGCATTTAATAGTTGATTTAAATAAAGTTAACCATAATCTATCACCGGTCACGCTGAAGTAGTAGGGCCTAGATGATCATAGGCCTAAATGTGTGCGGCCAGTGGGCTAATCTCACCTTGAACATTTTGAAAATAAAAGCTCATATAGATGCGATCCTGGCATCTGGGGATAGTATTTTGCCGTCTTTCATTGCATAAAATATTATTCTCGATTTATGGTTTTCAACATGCCAACAGCCAGCAATAGACAATTCCCCTGCATGAAATTTTCCTGGACCCTTGTCAATTACTCGCAAGGACTAAGATTTACTAAAAATCATAATATGCAAATTGCCAATGATGAAGTGACGGGCGGCTGTCTGTCAAAAATTACCGCTCGCTGATTGGATTAGAGGAGCCAAGCTGTTGAGAGGCAATCTACGTTGCACCGCTGAGATTGTGCAGCTTATATTAACGACTCCCGCTTTATCACTGCTGGATATTGGGGAGGCCTGGTTTTAATTTTGTTCGACACGTGGACATTTTGATGGGCATTCATCGTTGTTCTTAGAGCGGTTGGCGAGGAGCGAATTCAAACTACATTATTTTTTTACGATCATTTTAGTATGCAATGGCCTGTCCGGTGAGATCGGCCAGCCAGCAACCTGATGCAAATAAACCTTAGCAGGGGGTAATTAACAATTGTTGAGCACAGTGACACTAATGAAACTTGTTAATTACCGATTGCCATGATTTTGATAACAGTTCTGGAGGCTTTAAAAATCTAAACATCAATCAAGAAAACCCAATGATGAATGGCATTTGAGCGCGACTCAGTTATTTTATCAACAAAATATCCAAGCGGAGCTTACTTTGGTAAAAGATAACCTGACCTCTGGCTTATAAAGTTAATTTTAGCAGCGGTTCAACCATCCACCATGCCCGCCAGTGTTTCCGTGATGAAAGTGCATCTATCGGCCGACGTCAAAATAAAAGAAATGAGGATGAATGTCATTTTTTATGTACATGCCCACAATTCACCATTATACGGAACTCATTTTTAAATTCAGTGTGGCCCCGCCTCCATTGACAACCGCATCAGATTGGATGCAGTGAGAAAGGTCAGCAGGTCAGTGGCCACGCGCCAAAATGCTCATGCTGCACGTGGTACTTTGTGGGCTGGGCTTTATTAAACTAGACCTACGTCAAATTTCACAAGAAGGGTAGAACCATCACAATCGGCAATTAATATCTATGTTATAAAATCAATAAAATACGTTTGGTATCGAATTCGAAATAAAAATATTTTAAATAGGGCCTAGGCTACATACACATGTACCTTCATCACGGCCTTTATAATCTATCCAGGGGTACTTCTTACGGTAGGCATCTGAAAACGAAGGTCGTTTAGTGCCGGCATTAGGGAGGGGCCTTGAAGCATTATCGTTGGTACATGTAGGCCTACGGATAAATCCGAAAGCGCACAAATTTTTCTTCCCTGCCATGATTAAATATTACGTCGGTATAAACGATCAGGACACAATGGGCTAGCCTGTGCAGGATTTTATAGGGAGTGGTCGTGACGTCATATCGCGGTAAACTGCATGCTGATGAAACAAACCAGGGATCGTATAGGCCTTGGAGTAATTAGAGGAGTGTGCACGACACTAATTGCATTACAAACAATACACTACGAGCATTCAGATATGAAGCCCGAGCTTTCTTCAGTAGGTCCATTGGTTTCTTCAATAGGTCCTTTGATGTCTAACTTCATGCAGTAAATTTTCTAACGTTATTTAGGGGATAACCCTAATGTGTTTTCCGATTTGCGGTCGTATATCGGTGGTTTTACTGTCGCAAATTTAGTTTTATTGGCGACGCGTTAGCAAATCGGAAAACACAGTAGGGTTATCCCTATTCTAATTAAACTGTTTGCTGGTTGATTTTAAATAGGAAATTGTCACATTTGTAGTAAGAATAATGGTGACGTCGTTAGGTAGCCCATTAACCTTTAGACTACTGGATTAATTTTTAACAAAAACCACGTTGAGTACAAGTTTATAATTTTTACTCACATATATTCACTTAAATGTTTCATAAATACATGAAATAAAGTTCATATATGAATCGGTAAGTATTATTTTCGTGTCTTTTTTTGTAATTTTTATTATTTTAGATCGGCTAATGGTGATTAAAATTAGGCAAAAAATCAAAAAAGTTGCATTGTCTTACGGGCATTTGTGGCCAGCTGTCCAGTATTTATGTCCATTATTCCCGATAACAGTTTTCTGACCAGAATTTTTGTTTAAACCCGAACTACGATTCATATTGCAATATTTGGTAATTTTCGTTGTTGGTAAAACGATCAAATTTATTATCAAATTAGCTGTTACAATCAGCTATCGATCCCTGAAAATTACCGCGACGTGCCGCCATTGTTGTCAAGCGAAAATACTTGCCAAAAACCACTTTTTGAACTCAAAATTTCAAGATATTTTCAATTGAAAAAATCAAAACAAAAACCACCATTTTGAAAAAAAATCTTGTTTCTTTAATTATATTTCTGTTTCCGGTGAGTGTCGTGTGCAAAACGGTGGGAAATATGAATTGGGGAATGCACTGTATACAGTGTACAGTATATCGACTGACGTGACGTCGGGCGAGATATCTCGCCTGCAGTAGTCAGAAGGTTAACAGACGATGGGTGGTCGGACAGTTAGCGGCTCGAACATAGATGTGTAATTTGACATATTTAATCTGCTCTCATGATTAGATAAAGAATAATATGTTCATTTCTGACATAAAAACTTCTCAGTATTTAACGACTTCTGTACATAATATGAACGCTACAGAAATTGTCTTTATGACGTCATTACAAAACATCCCTGTTCCTCGCTTAAATTTGCGACCGCTATTTCGGTGATTTTACCACCTGAAATTTTTAGCAGGGATCCAATCAGATTCGTTCTTGCAAATGTGTTGAATTAGAAATATTATTATTATATACTCCAAGTCCAAGTACAGGCTAAATATAGCGATAGGTGAATAGAATTGACGAAAGTTTTTTTCGTCATAGCGGATTGATTTTCGACTTGGCGGCATTTTTTATCAGCTTGGCGGACCCGTCTGCGAAAATCTTCAGCTTGGTGGCACAAATTCTCAGCTTGGCGGGTGTACAAGCCACTTACTGGGGTTGGAGAACACTGGACTGTTGTTTACATTTTTACTATTAGTGATGACTGTTATTTTAACTATGTGGACTGTTGTCTTGACATGTGAGTGAGATCGCATGCCTTTTCGCATAACCAAAACCATTCTAATGCCCCCCAAAATAGGTTATAAAAAATAAATTTGTCAAATTAACATATTTGAGTATAAATACAGGGCATATTTCAACAAAAACTTATAAAATAATCTCAAAAACGGTAATATTTTTGGGTGAAATTTGTTTACCCTCTAATAAGTCGACCCCCCCCCAAGTTATAAACTAATTTTTGGGTGAAAAAAAAAGACTTATAGGCGAAGATATACAGTATATACAATCCTAATATTACAGTAAATGGTGCTGTTGTGTGGTTAAATACATTCCTTTCTTTGGTATTATAGCTAGACTGTTTTACATTATGGGTCTTAAAATATATTCACTAAGAAGACGGCACCGTACATGAGATCCAGAGCAAGTGAATGAAGCTACTCATAGGCCAGGCCTTGACCTTAAGTTTTTCCAGACGAGACGAAGTCGAGTCCTTAAATCCAAAAATTTGGTGATAAATCTTTATAGTTAACAACGAAACACAGTGATATTATCCCTATTCTAATACTACACCTATTAGTAGTATCTGTAAGCAATTTTATTGTGGTTTTATTAAAGAAATCCCACAATTTTTAAAAACCTAATTATCTATTCTCCTTACGATATTCAATGAAAACACTTGTAGTAAGTAAAAGTATGATGTAATATTTTTTTTCGTTGTGTTTACATGACATCACTGACTTAGGAGCGAACCAAAGGCAAATTTATTGGTATTGTAGTCTGTTTTGAATATGATTTATTGTAATACAGGATACACTGAAAGAAATATTTTCGTTAGCTGTTAATTTTTGTTGCAAGACATATTGATATGATTGGGCTTTACATTTGTGAGTGGTGTTTCAACCTCATATTGAAGTATTTCGAGGAATTCGCCTGGTTTAATGTTGTACAAAATCAACGTTGATGGGGTAGGTCTACAAGTTTATAACTGTTGCTAACATATTTTCACTTAAAGATTTTAGAAAATAATATGCATTTACTAAAGTGTAAGTATTATTTTCAAAGGTTTTCCAAAATTGTGCGATATTTTAAAGCAGTTAATGTTCTTTAAAATTGCATTAAACATCAAGTAATTTCCATCTTGTCTTCTTTATCAATTTTATTGTCCCAAAAAGTATGTTCGAAACAAAAAATAAGGTACTTCAGATTGTGATATAATTATTTCTGATGAACCCGCTTGTACCCTTTTGAGAACACAAACTAGAAGAGCAGTCCACAAGACTGCTGTGATCGATCAGTGACCGGACCTTACTTGGGGTGGGTGCACGTTCATTGCTGCATACGAAGTGTTACAATGGCACAAAATAGTAACAATAACATAATTTTCATCTGAAGTTAGTAATTTTTTTGAAAATTATTTATATCGATGTTTAAATATAATGGAAGACGCGGAATTAATATACTAATAAAAACACCACACATGAGGCCAAGTGACAGCATATCGGACGAGTTCTCGGAATTTTGTCATACTAATAAATCCTGGTTGCTCATGACAGTACATTTATCGTCTGATTTATCACGAACATTAACCAATGGAAAAAAGGCTTATATGAAAGTTGTATTAGAATTTTATTTAAACATGTGTTTAAGGGTGGTTGTTTTTAAAATTACGAGCAATATATTGTGAAATATAGATGTCGGAAATGGACAAAACAAACTATTTTTAAGGATGGCCTCAAAGGTGGGGTAAATATGGTATGATTTTTTTTTTTTTTTTTAAATCAAACAACCACCACCAAAAACCCGACCTATCCTACCTACAGTATCTTGTTTGGTATGATTCCAGAAACACACAATAGTTTTGCGGTTTTTAAATAAAAATTATTTAGGCCTAATCACGTAATGAAGGCTTCAAAATATTATTGAAACACTTCACGCGGTTTTCACGTGTAGACGTAGAAAAAAAATGTGATTCTTAAGAAAAGTATTTTAATGTGTGTCCTGCACTAATGTAGAACGGTCTGCTAATCCTGAAGATCGATATTGCTTATCTTAATACTTGAAATGGCTGTAACTATCTTTAATAGGTGTCATTTTTCGAAGAATCTGAACAAAACTTGCCTTTATTTCAAAAGAATAGCAGTTTTTATTGATGACAGTAAACCTGTAAATGCTGTAAGCCAATTATCCCAGACAGGGGATCGCCATGTGTGTTTGTGTTATGAACTTATCACGTGACACGATCAGATGCCATTTTGAGCAAGGTTATTGCGCAAAGCAATAGTAAATGATGAGAGAGATTTAATTTAAAATAATTTTTAAACAAGATTAATATTTTTAACATAGAAAACATTTGTCACTTTATACATTTCTTTAACATAATAATAGATAATAGGTAATCTAGAAGGAAATAAACCGCGATTGAGTTATGGTTTAGTTTAGACTTCAGCTGGCAGTCAATAGTCTTGATCATACAAGGCATTAGTTATAAATAGGCATCCAAACAACGGGCCGTGTTGTTGATTGTCATAAATGACTACGAATAGATAACCCATGACTCAAATGGAAATTCCATGACCCTACGAACCACTGAATTATTTCAAATTATTTGTCTTAGTCCGCTATGTTAAAAAAAAATCATACCACTGGCAAATATATTCCTTTGTTTCACTGAAACATATTGCGCAACTGCCACCTGTTGGTCAGACTAGGGGAGCAATTAACAGCTAGAGCAACTCGTGGCAGTAGAGAGCACGCACATGAAGTGTGGAATTTCAGACTTTAACGTCTTGTTGATTGTGGAGTGACTGGACATGTCAAAACATTTGTTAGCCCGGCAGACTACCGGGGTTAAACAACTGGTAGTCCCAGTGAGAAATCAGTAGCCAAAACACCCCGGGCTACCACTAACGTCAAGCCCTGTAGGCATTTGTTGTCATTTTTGCATCTCTTAAAGGGACATTCCCGAGTTTGCTGCATTGTAAGATGTTTCCAACTAATAAAATATTTCTTCGATTAAACTTACATAATAAATATATTTTCTTGTTTAGAATATCAGTGTCTGCATATTCAATGTGTTTCTGGCCATCTCAATATCTGTAAGAAGCCCAAACTGGATTTTGTCTTCAAATAATTTTGTACGTACGAAAAAATTACTTTTTAGGAAATAAAATGAAATTTAACCTAGTACAAATATTAGAACAATCAGAAACACGTTTAATATACAGCCACTAATATTTTACGCAGGAAAAATATATTTGATATGTAATTACAATCGTTAAAATGTCTGTTAGTCGATAACATCTTAAAAATTGCAGCAAACTCTGGAATGTCCCTTTAAACCAGTATTTGCTAAAGGTGCAAACATTTCTTCATTTCTTGGTTTTCCTTTTTCCAGTTACCTGTATGAAAGATTAGATGGCCGGATTCGTGGCAATTTGAGGCAAGAGGCAATAGATAGATTTTCAAAACCTGGTAAGTTTATTTCATTCTGTTACTGTTTTTCACGCGTGAAAGTAAATACACCGATTTATATGTTTTAAACATAGATTAATTGTCCAGTCTGTATAGCTTTTAGATATTAAATTAGATATTAAATTATCTTTGGAATGTTTTACCGAGCATTAAACCATGTATTTGAAACTACATTCGTGAACGGTTGAGAACCAATTCTTTTCACATCACTATGCAAGGTAATATGGGATTTGAGAATGGGAACACATTCACAAAAATGTAAAGGAATACGTTCCCTGCACCAGAACACCGTTTGATGCATGTAATGTTTCACAAACTGTGCATTTGATATCTAGAAAAATGAAGGAATCCACATTGTGTTTATTTTCAGATTCTGATCGATTTGTTTTTCTGCTGTGTACCCGAGCTGGGGGTCTTGGAATCAACTTGACAGCTGCAGACACGGTCATTATATATGACTCTGACTGGAACCCGCAGAATGATCTGCAGGTGTGTAAATTATCAGTCACGTTTGGTCTTTGGTAGATAAAATGTTTTGAATATTTCTATTTTTATTCTTTATTTTAATTTTTCTGGTTTAACTTATTTTAGTGTTTAATTATAAATGATTACATTTGGATTTTAAATATTCCACATTTTCTTCTAATAATGTGCTGTAGAAAAACACCTTCGTAAAAGCATGCAACAGACACGTACATGGGGAGGTCTGAGGGTCGGCCCCTGAATAGATTTTCCGGGGATGGATAATTCGACCCACCCTGTAAACTTCACTCACGACAGTATAGACCCCCTTCCTGTTAAAATCCTTCACACACTCCTGTATAACTAAGAATCGAGGTCAAAGCACATGAGAATATTTTTCTATTTCCAATTTCAGTATATAGCAATGCAGAGTATTTGACTGAACCATATTAAAAAACATTAATATTCTACATTTTAACACTGTATACTATGAATTTTTTATTTATTTTCTATTTGTAGGCTCAAGCACGCTGTCATCGTATTGGTCAAACGAAAGAGGTGAAGGTGTACCGACTTATTACAAGGAACTCGTATGAGCGTGAAATGTTTGACAGAGCTTCACTAAAGTTGGGTCTTGATAAAGCAGTGCTACAGTCCGACAAATCTGTCAATCCGGTGAGTACTTACTTCTTTTTAAATAATGTTCACGTCACACTTTGGACTGTTAACCAACAGAGTAACAAATGCATTTAAAAGCAAATTTATGGTTTCCAGTGGTGATAAAAGCTTTAAAACAATGATACATTTTCTTATCCTATTTAAAATCAATCTTATGGTTTCCAATGGTAAAACAATGAAATATGGTGGACTCATTGTGCTATTTTTCGTTCCAGCCAGTACATCATGACTGGTATATCAAATACTGTGGTATATGCTGTCCTGTCTGTGAGATGGTGCATGTAAAAGACCCCTTGCTGTTAATGGAAAAAAATGTAGTGGGTTTCCTCTCTAAGACTAAATGTCAAAATTACCAAATAGAAACTTAAAACAATGAAAAATTTTCTTATATTTCAGCAATCACAACTGTCGAAGAAGGAGATAGAAGATTTGTTGAAGAAGGGTGCGTATGGTGCGTTGATGGATGACGACAATGCTGGTGATGAGTTCTGTGAGGAAGACATCGACCAGATCCTGCAGCGCAGAACGCAGGTCATTCAGATAGAGAGTGAGACCAAGGGATCCACCTTTGCTAAGGTTTGTTAGCCAGTGAATCAAATCAACTTTTTCTTTTCAGTATCCTCAAACTAGTATACCCTTGAAGCCCTCTCCTATATACATAATATATACGTGGAGTGGGGTATTGCTGTTTTATTATCTTTGTGGTCTTTATCCATATGTTTATGCCATGTCACTAAATAAAATTGTATAGAGTGCTTCCTTCCTCTCATTGTGTAAAATGTGCCGAGGTGTTTTTCAAACTCATTACATACAGTACAGTTTTTTATATGATCGGGGAGCAAAATAAATAATATTGATATATATATTTTTGTGTTATTTTTTTAGGCAAGCTTCAGCATGTCCTCGGAACGGAGTGATATTGACATTAATGATCCAAACTTCTGGCAGAAATGGGCCAAGAAAGCAGACATTGATGTTGATGAAATAAAAGGAAAGGTAACGAAAGAGTGACAGAAGTGCCGTTTAAGGCAAATGAAAATGACAAGCATCAGCTGCACTTTTTATTAAGAGAAAAATGTAGAAAATAAGCCATAATGATTATAGTATGCATTTTTTCAATTTCTTGTTCCAGCCAGTGCACCACGACTGGTATGTCAAGGCCATGTTATGTGCTATCCTGTCTGTGGGATGGTGCATATAAAAGATCCCTTGCTGCTAATAGAAAAATGTAGAGGGTTTCCTCTCTTAGACTATATTTTTAAAATACCAATTGTTTGACATTCAATAGCTGATGATTAATAAATCAATGTACTCTAGTGGTGTCGTTAAAGAAAACAAACTTTTCTTTCAGTTTTACCAGAGTGGAGATGTAATTCTGGTAGAGTACTAACAAGAGATGTAAAGGGTCATAGGCGGATCCAACTAGGTCGGTTTTTATCCCATCTCGGCTAAACCAGTGCCCCAGTGTGTGTTAAAAACTGTGTCAATAGGAAAATTCATCCCTTCATACTATTTTGTAGGAATACCTTAAATACCCAATAGCTGAATAAATATTAATTTAATTTTTTTACAAATTTGTCCAGTAAATTTCGTATGCTGCAATATATTGATATTTTTCTCTCAGAACAACCTTATCATTGACTTGCCGAGACGGCGTAAGCAAACCAGTCGCTATGGTAACGAGGATGGTATGATGGAGATCAGTGACGTTGAGTCGAGCTCCAGTTCTGATGAAGATGGCGGAGGCCGATCGAATCGCAAGTCCTCTCGACGCAAGAAAAACAAAAAAAATGATGATGATGTTGATTATGCAGGTGAAGAGTTAGTCAAGGGAGAGAATTACTGGAGATCGGAGTGTTTCAAGGTGGAGAAAAACCTTCTTGTATACGGGTATGTTATTTTTCTTAACTTTTAAATTAAAGATATTCTGTCTTTAATTATTCATATGCTAGCATCTGTTTCTTAACATGTAGAGGTTAAGCATTCTTGAAAAAAGAATATGTAGGTGGTTTTGGTTTTTTTCCAACTTATTTCCTGTAATAAGTCTGTTAAAAAAGTTATTATGATTTGTAGAAAATAGAATGTATAGCTATCATTCATGATCACTTATTTAAGACTTCAAAATAGCAATTCTACATTCTCACACACAGCTTTCATTTTTATTCTCTGCTGTCTAGTCGAAGTATAACAGCGAATGTTTTGTAAAGACTAGTGTGTTTATTTTTTTTATTGGTTAATTATGTGGTTATTTGAACTTGGTCTGTGGATGGTTGTACCTTAGTAGTAGATCATAGGATCAATCACTCATCATAAACTATTTTTATTTTGTTTTTACCCTGTCCCAACCAGTGACCCATGACCCAATGACTGGTGCACCAAAAGTCGTCCTGTGTACAGTTTTATCAATGAGAAAGTGCATATAAATTTTTTAATCGATCTCCATCAGTGGGCATTGGGCTATTTTTCGTTCCAGCCAGTGCACCATGATTGGTATATCAAAGGTTGTCGTATGTGCTATCCTCTTTTGGGGACGGTGCATATAAAATATCCCTTGCTACTAATGAAAACATGTAGCGGGTTTCCTCTCTGAGATTGTCAGAAATACCAAATGTTTGACATCCAATAGCCGATGATTAATAAATCAATGTGCTCTAGTGGTGTTGTTTATAAAAAAAAAAAATGGCAGCAGCAGAATTTTTTTGTTTGAAAATAACTACATGTTAGACAAAAAATAACTAGATTAAAATGTGCCAAGTTGTCGTTAAACAAATATTTCTTTCCTTTAAATATTGATATTGCTACAACTAGTGTTGTTTAATTAGACTTGATATTGTGTTATTTGCAGGTGGGGCCGATGGTCAGAAATTGTTGCACACAGTCATTTTAAGAGAGCCCTGGAGGATAAAGACGTAAAGTCAATAGCTAAAGCAATTGTAAGTAAAAGTAGCACCCAGAAATATATCCCAGCATCCACTAAAGTATTTTTCAAGAATAGCTTAATTTTTGCATCTATTGTAGGCAAAATAACAAAAAAGTTCTAATTTGTTATATAGCTGGGATCGATCCCGTCAGTGGGCCCATTGGGCTATTTCTCGTTCCACAGCTGCTATATTAAAGGCTGTTGTATGTACTACCCTGTCTGTGGGATGGTGCATATAAAAGATCCCTTGCTGCTAATCGAAAAAAGAGTAATCCATGAAGTGGTGACAGAGGGTTTCCTCTCTCAATATCTGTGTGGTCCTTAACCATATGTCTGATGCCATATAACCGTAAATAAAATGTGTTGAGTGCATTGTTAAATAAAACATTTCTTTCTTCTTTTTTTTTCTTATATAATTACTGATTTTTTGTTTTTATTAAAATCAATAAATAAAATAGAACTAGTTCAAATTAAAAAAAGTTTTTTTTAGCAATTATGGATGGGAACTATTGGTGACACTAAATAAATTTATGGTGGGTGAGACATTTAATTCTACAGAATTCTTGATACATTTTATGTTTGTTAAAATTACTATAGCTGATGTAAAATTAATTTTATTGTAAAATGAAGATTTTTATGATTATCTCTGGTTGTGATGTTTTTCATGTCAATTTCGATGGGGTTTTTTTTTATTTATTTTTTTATAGCTGGTCCATTCCCTTCAGTTCTACAAAGGAGATGAGAGAATCAAAGGTTTCATCTGGGATCTTGTATCTCAAGACAACGAAGACCAACTTAAAAATCACTCAGGTTTGTATTTATATTAGGTTTATAGGACATCTCCTTTAGAAGTTGGATTTAACACAGTCATTATAATGCATACCAGAGGTGCATGGGTGGTAGGATCGTTCCTCAGTGGGTCTGTTGGGTTTTTTCCATCCCAACCACTGTCGCACAATTAGTATATGAAAGGCCATGATGTATGCGGTCCTTTTTGTCGGAAAATGTAATATACTCTTCAAAAAAAGAAATGCAAAAGGGTACAAATGGGTTATAACTCCGATTTTATGTTTCCTACCGGTTCATGCTTTGTGAATATAAGGTCATTGCATGTCCCAAACACATTCCCACGGTTACATTCGATAAAACGCAGCTACTGTACAATAAAGTTCCAAAATGTGAATATTCGCAAAAACGCAGCCACGTGCAAACCATGTCACCACTGCACGTGCGTTGTCTGCACGTGCAACATGATACCGACAATATAAAAGTGCAGGGAGTTCGCTTGCCTGGCCTCTGTATCTGGCCGACAGTTGACAATCCAGGACATGCCACGTCTCGGTGAACCGCAGAGAAACTGCTATCGACCGACTAGACGCAGGCGAATCCAGAACGGCCGTTGCCAGGGCATTCCATGTGTCCCCAAGCACCATCTCCAGACTGTGGGACCGTTACCAGCAACATGGATCAACACGTGACCTCCCTAGATCTGGTCGACCACGGGTCACTACCCCCGGGCAGGACCGCTACATCCGGGTACGCCACCTTCGGGAACGATTGACTACTGCCACCTCCACAGCCGCAGCAATACCAGGTTTGCGCAGGATATCCGACCAGACCGTACGGAACCGCCTACGTGAGGTAGGAATTCGTGCCAGACGTCCAGTTCGAGGTGTCATCTTAACACCACAACACCGTCGACTCCGACTGCAGTGGTGCCAGATTCATCGACAATGGCCTCAACTGCGATGGAGACAGGTGTGGTTCAGTGACGAGTCCCGATTTCTGCTCCGACGTCATGATGGAAGATGTCGCGTGTATAGGCGTCGTGGTGAACATTATCCGGCAAACTGCGTGCAGGAAGTGGACAGATTCGGTGGGGGTAGTGTCATGGTGTGGGCAGCCATCTCACACACTGGCAACCTGAATGCACAGGGCTACATTGACCAGATCCTCCGGCCACACATCGTTCCAGTTATGGCCAACGCCAACGCAGTGTTCCAACATGACAACGCCAGGCCTCACACAGCACGTCTCACAACGGCTTTCCTACAGAACAACAACATTAATGTCCTTCCTTGGCCATCGATATCACCGGATTTGAACCCAATTGAGCATCTATGGGACGAGTTGGACCGACGCCTCCGACAGCGACAACCACAGCCCCAGACCCTGCCCGAGCTGGCAGCAGCCTTGCAGGCCGAGTGGGCCACCATCCCCCGGGACGTCATCCGTACTCTGGTTGCTTCAATGGGCAGGCGGTGCCAGGCAGTTGTCAACACACGCGGAGGCCACACCCGGTATTGACTCCAGATGACCTTGACCTTGGTGGTGTGTCCTATCACTTACTCACAATGGACTAGAGTGAATTGTGAACAATCCTGCAACATTTGGTAATTATCGGACTCACCATTCAATAATTAAATCAATTCTCCAAATGTTACGACAATGTGGTTTTGCGTTTCTTCTTTTGAAGAGTATATAATATAAAATACAAAATGTTTTTTTTTTTCTGAAGACTTTTTTTCAAAATTATCAACTGTTTGAAATCCAATAGCCGATGATTAATTAATCACCATGCTCTGATGGTATTAAACAAAACAAACTTTAAAATACTGTAAAACGAGTATTATTCGAGAATGTGTAATTTTCGCGTTTTTCACGTTTTTAATTTAGCCGCGAAAATTACTTGCGCAAATAATAAAATCCATTAGAACAAAAAAAGAAAACGAAAAACAGTTTAGCAATTTTGGCATGCTGCTCTGCATCATTCAGTCTATATTCACCGTGTTTTTGTTTACGATTTGTAGAAGTGTTTAATTTATCAACGGCATCATTGGCAGCCTGTGTCGATTGAACTTCTTCAATTGTTAAACACGTTGAACAGTCAGGTAAACCAACAGTTTCAGGTTTGTCCGCGCTTTTTTTAACCACTGCAAAATTGAACCTGCGATAACGCTGTTTTTGTGAAGAATGATGAATGTAGTTGATTTTTGGAACAGACATTCTTACTGGTATTGTTAAGCTGTGAATAAACATTTAGGAATTAGTATAATGAGCCATTTTTAATTGGCCGATCAAAATAAGGGACACAAATGGTTTTGTAAACTTCTGGAAAAACGTCATCGACAAGTGACAAAAACAAAAGAGGTGAGATGTTTTTAACAACCGGTGTTTAAACATTAAAACAAGATTACAAGTAGAAGTGTTTGTCTTTATTTCACACTTTCTGGACATGTGGCTGCAGCACTTGGTGGAGTCGCTCAGATAGGGATAATATTACGTATACCTCTGTTGACCACTCTAGTGTCGATTTAATGTTATGTACCAAAGTATAGTTTTGTACATGACACTGCAAAAATTAAAAACCGCGAGCTGCCTTCATTTTTGATATCACGAAAATTTACTGCCACGAATAATACCCGTTTTACAGTAATTCAAGTTTGTATTCACTTCAGTTTTATGGATGGGTATAATTCTAATTAAGACTGTTTTTAAATTACATGTATCCTTTTTATTGTTTTCCTCAGCACAAAAATAATTTAAATTTGTTTTACAGGGTTATCTGCTCCTGTACCGCGTGGCCGAAAAGGAAAGAAGGCAAAACAGGATAATCGGGGCTATTCTGAAGAGCTTGAGAAGGCCAATCTCGACTTTGATCCAGATGCTATCCTTGATCACGGTTACAAACGACATCTACACAGACATTCTAATAAGTAAGTTTAATTTGAGGTCCAAATATGATGTGACTTTAGATCATGCAATAATGTAGCATGCAAACTAAGATCTTTTAAAAACATTTCGACACCTAATAGTTCATGTATTTTTCCTGCTGGAGTGTTATCATTCATTCATTCATTCATGTAGCCATTTATCTATTTTCTTGTTTTAAATTTGATTTAAAAATAGACCATGTTGTGGAAGAAAACAAAAACCATTAAATAGTTGGACTATTTAGCCCGCCTTAGCTTTACCAAGATATTTTTAAAAATGTAAAATAATTTGAATATTTAATTACTACCCTAAATATATAAAAACAAAAAGTTTATAGAATATTTGTGTCAATTTGAGCTTTTCCTTTAGGACATCATTTTCTTCGTTAAAATGGATTATGGGTTACCTGAATATTTTTGGTGTAATTCGTAAATTGTTTATACACATTTTCAGTTCTCAGGCATAAATATATGCTAATGTACACCACTTTTTAAAGACCATTTCTTGAGTATTTGGTGTAAATATACTATATAGCAAGTGCATTTTTCAGACATTTTATTAAAGATGATTGAACATATTTCAGGAGTTATGTATTTTTAATTTTTCAGAGTATTACTACGTGTTCGACTTCTGTACTACCTGCGGCAAGAAGTTATTGGAGAAGAAGCAGAGAAAGTCTTCAAACTTTTACCATTCAAGTTAGTACTTTACACAAGATACAGAGTGGGATGTACCTCTGTTGTAGAAAGTTTGCCGGTAGTGGGAAAGATCATAGGCTTAGTCACCCGAAAGTCCAAACCACATTGTTAACAACTATAATAAATTACTCTTCTACTTTTAATAGCCTTTAGATTTTCCCCATTACATTGGCAAAGATTCTACATAATAGATGGTAACCATGTCATCTCTATTAACTTTGCTAAGATTTCCTAGGAAATATAAGCGAAGGTGACATTGTTACCATCTAGTATGTGGAATCTGTGTCATTGTACCTTATTTGACCGGGAATAAGCCCAGGGGGCCAACACAACTCATTTGTAGCATTGTTGGGGGTGGGCTTATTTCCAGACATGGGGCCAGTTTAAAAAAAAAAAAATTCCACTAATGAATAAAAACCTGAAAATTATCAATAAATAAAACAACAAAAGCGGCAATAAATTTCATTTCAACATCCAAAGAATATCGTTTTTTAATTTGTATGAACACTCACATAATCCAGCACAAAATACGGTACACAAAGTGAAAGTACATAATCACATGTCGAGTTCATCCTGGTCCCACCCAACAAACTCGTTGTCCTCAGTGTCGTTGTCCTCAGTGTCGTTGTCCTCATCGTCGAAATGAAATGATTTGATCGCTTCATGTGGTGGCACTGCCTCAATTTCCAGTCCAACATCGTCGACTAAGCAAGAACGTAACACATAGTTTCTGCTTCCATCTAATGGTAGCGAAATCCCACAGGACTTAAAAGCTCCCCTCCTCAACAGCTTCCCACACGACACTTATCCAGTCTATAATGTTCTGTCTTGTCGGTTGCACATAATTCCTTCTGCAGTTCCGCTTTGCCGATTTGAACCACTCGCACCACTGTTGCTTTATTCTCTCTTTGAACACCTTGTTCACGTGAGTATCCATTGGCTGGACAAGTCCCGTGCAGCCTGAAAAAAAATATTGAATACTGTAAACCATCTGTTTACTGCTTCACGTAATTAATGCATTTAAATAATGCCAATTAATGCATCATCAAAATAATGAGACCGACCATCCCCAGCACACACACACACACACTGGTTAATTTGATTACATTCCATAACATAATAGTAGACGACTAAGATAAAAACCGCTGTGAATAAAAAAAAAAAACAACGCAACAAACATAGGCCAGTTTCCCACTAAATTAAAAACAATGTATAAATTAATACTATAAAAAAAAAAAAAAAAAATACTGACGCAAAATAATTTTGGTTTCATTTTAATTTGTATGAATAGCAAATTAAAAAAACCCATCTCTCCTGGTACTGTAACGATGTCGGTTTCGAACTCATCGAAACGATCTGTTTATGACTGGCACATGTGTGGCTTGTATGCGTCCAGTATGAGGAGTCGTCAAGTGTTGTTAGGTCCCCAGACATGTCGGATGAAATGGTGTACTTTCGCTGTTGTCATCCAACCGTTCTCCGTAGCAGTTATCATTACATTGTCTGGCACTTTCAACATGGGTAGCAATCGTGGGCCGATAACACCATTTTTCTCCTTGAAGATGATCAAAGCTTTCTGTTTGTCCCCATTAGCACTCGCCATCAAAGCTACTGTACACCCCTTTCTTAGCACCGCCGGTGTGAGAGATTTGCACAGTCTTCGCTCCTTTCACCTCATTTGTGTATTTCGGTACAGTGTCAAATCTAATCATCGTCTGGTCCATATTCACTATGTTGTAATCTGTGTAGTCCCATTTCTGTCTTAAAGCGCGGATTGCTGAATGAAAACTGGAAATTTTCTCCTTGTAATCACTCAGGATTTTCTGTACGTCGCATGTCCGAATATCGCTGCTTTCACCTGTGTAGCCACCCATTTGATGCCTGGAAATTCTGTACTCTAAGCTGACTGGCAACTTTTCAGGCCTTGCTTTGCAAAAAGTAGTTGGACTCACATCTACCTTCTGCCCGATCATCTTTGAACCATTCGAAGACAGCTTCATCCATTTCTGTGCTCTTTGCTTCCGCTCCACTACCAATATTCTTTCGTTCACTATCTTTGCCTTTTGAAAACATCAGCAATTTCTCATAATCTTTGTCCCACAGTCGAACCTGTTTTCTTGAAATGTCATATTCTCTTTCAGCCGCGGACAGATTTCGGCCATTACGTCTAAACCAGCCAGCAACATCTAACTTATCTTTTACAGTATACCGTTTGCGTACAAAAGGCATGTTCAGTGTATATTGGTGAAAACAGAAACTATGTGTAATTTTTAAGACCCACTATATAGCATTTCTGAGTAATTACCCCAAGCGAGCTTGTTTATCAATATTACTCACCTTTTCTATTCATTTTGTTTGATGCAAAATATTTTCTCTCATTTCGTTTGATCTGTGATTAGTGCTAAATAAACCTAATGATATTATAACAACCCAGATGTGGCTGCAAGTTCTGTTCTGTTCTGTTCTGTTCTGCTTGTGTTAAACTCTTATTTCTTTATTTCATTCATTAATAAGTCAGTGTCCCTCAGCTGAGAATTAACAACAAAAACAACAGTCAATTAATTAAAAGGCTTACCACACCATTCAACCAATCATGAGTTGGCTGTCAATCAATCTTCAATACGTCACAACAGTCAGTTCATGGGACGTCACAGGTAGTATTACGAATCAACCAATCAGAAAGATTTCTGTTGTAGCTATTTTTACTGTAGGCCAGGAAGGTCGGCTTTCATCAAAGACAGCGTGTGACACAAGTGAAATAGATGATACTTCAGGTTTCACGAAATGGTCGCTTTGTTGATCAAAGTACAATAGCCGACAGTGGAATTGTTGATTGCATATAACTGTAGTGTGTTTGTGGCTGGGTGGGGTGGGGGTACATGGTACTAAAATTATACACTTTATTGGTAATATAATCGTATTTATTAAGCTATAAAAATAAAAAACTACAAACGACAACATTGTTTTAAATCATTTTAATACTTTTTATCTTGGGAGCAGTTTGTCACCCAACGATCTTTTGAACTTTAAGTGAATTTTGATAGCAAACTTGCTGCATATTTGGGTATGGGCTTATTCAAGGATATGGGCCTAATTCTTTAGATCTGCTAAAAATGGGAGTGGGCTTATTTCCGGTCAAATACGGTAATGCTTTTTTCACAATTTTTATCTGGATAAAATGTGGGGGAATTTTGAATCTCACTAATTCGAGCACAACAGGTTTTTTTTATCTGTTCTGACCACAGTTGATAAATTGACTAACATCTATATAGCAAATAACAGTTTAAAACATTATCTCCACATTAAGTAAGCAGGTTTTAAAATGTTATTTACATTTGTTGAATGTGATGTTAATTTGTTGTTATAGTGAAATTGACATTCCTGCTCCCATTGCGGACGGCGACCTTCCTGCATTGTGGTGGGATGAAGACTGTGATAAATCTCTCATCATTGGAGTCTTTAAACATGGTAAATATGTCAGCCAAATATTGACATCCTAACAACTACTTATGTGGAGTTATACCATTTACAGTCAGAAATATTTTATCACAGTAAAAATTATTTCATCAATAAAATTCAAAGCATTAAACCACTGCCAAACATTATCTAGGTATTAATTTTTTCAATGTCTGTGGTGTCAATCTTTGCATTTAGCTCAACGAGAAGTTTTTAAATTTTTAGCTCCATTTGTCACTATTAATTTGAGACCAATGAAACTTGATTTATGGTTGTAACTATATATGTTTATTTCAATGCATGTTAAACTTTTATTATTAATTAAAATTCTTTGTATTTAGCTCAGTTAAGGTTTTCGTGTAGCTCCATTTCTCACAAACTTGCCAATAAAACTGGTTTAATAAACTGTTTCAGGGTATGAGAAGTTTAACCAGATGAGATCGGACCCTGCGCTGGCGTTTCTGCAGCGGTGTGGTCCACCAGATGGTGACGCTCTGGCTCGCGAGCAGAATGACGACGATGACAACGACAAGTAAGTAGTCGTTCAGCCAGTGAAAACCGGCAAAATTAACCTGTTGACTAATCGATAACATCAATTGGAAACATTCACCTGACCACAATATTTCAAATGTCACAGTTCACATGTTAACCTGACCACAATATTTCAAAGGTCACATGTTAACCTGAGCACAATATTTCAAAGGTCACATGGTAACCTGAGTACAATATTTCAAATGTGACCGTTCACATGTTTACCTGAGCATAATATTTCAAAGGTCACCAGTGTTCTCGCTGGGTGAAAATTAAAGGAGGGCGGCCGTGCAGCACCACACCCTTAAAAAAAACCCCAAAACCTCAACCAAAACCATAAAAAAAGGGGTGGGGGGAGCTTGGTGGTTACCATGTTGTTGTGTGTTGATAGACTTTGTGGAAAGACATAATCCTTGTTTTGATTACAAAACGTTTATACGAAATACAAGCAGACTCGTCTTTTAACTGAACCGAAGATGTTAACAGTCTGATATTCACTGGCAGTTCCGGTTTTGCTGAACCGATCAAACTTTTAATATTATTTTAATAAAGATTTCAAGATATACGAAAAAGAAAAAAGACAGTTGTGTGATCCCCTAATGTCGAATTTTTTTGTTTGTTATTCCCATCTTCATCGAATGAAGCGATCGCTGTGATAAAATATTATCGTTTTTGTAGTGGCGGTGTGTATATTATTTGGCACCCAAGATGAATGATTTTAATACTAAACACTACCACTTCCGTTGATTTTATAAGCGGTGATATCCCACCAAAATGAAAAGTTTACAATATGTTATAAGAACTGCTGAATAAACAGAATGACAGAAAATAAAAATCATCAGTTACAATCAATTATATCTGTAACTGAGGATAAAATATCAGACGACAGTTAGTGGAAACAAAAGATGAGTGACCTTTCAGATCACGTGACAATTTTGGCGCCAAATAAGTGGGGGGTTTTCAGTCGGAGATTGCCGAATCCATAAAAAATTAAAATGTTTCCATTGCTCATAACTTTTATTGTTTGTATTAAACATACAAATGGATACAGGTATGGGACAAAATAGAGGCTGTTAAAAATACTATTAAATTACGTTACGGTAACTGTCGTAAATATTTCGTCAGTTGCCTTTTCGTACACGACCCGGCTTGTTTCCTTTGATTTCTGATGTGCAGACTGATCGTTGTGGGGGTTTTATGTGTGGAAAAAAGTGTGCACTTGGAAATAGCGGAGATAGGTGCTGGAAAATATAATTGGGTGCTGGAAAATAAAGAGGGGTGCAGAAAAATAAATTAGGGCGGAGAACGTGAAAAAGGAGGACGGCAAAATGCAATAGCAGGGCGGGCTGTCCCACTTAAATGGAGCAGCAAGAACACTGGGTCACAGTTTACATGTTTACCTGAGCACAATATTTTAAAGGTCACAGTTCACATTAACCTGAGCACAATATTTCATGTCACAGTTCACATGTTACCTGAGCACAATATTTTAAAGGTCACAGTTCACATGTTGACCTGAGCACAATATTTCAAAGGTTACAGGTCACATGTTCACTGAACACAATATTTCAAAGGTTACAGGTCACATGTCAACCTGAGCACAATATTTCAAAGGTCACAGTTCACGTGTTGACCTGAGCACAATATTTCAAAGGTTACAGGTCACATATTCATCTAAGATCACAGGTCACATCAGTGGACTCGTTTTCAAGTTGCAGTTCACAATGATTAGTCACTTTTATTGATTTTTTTTTATTTGCACAAGTAATTGAATTCTAAAATGGATTAAGTATTTATTAACTGTTAAAAATTAGTTTCCAAAAAAAAAAAAAAAAAAAGATTTAGTTTGTGGAAATATTAAGATGTTGATTATTAATTTTACGATTATTAATAATAAATAAATAATTATATAAGTAAATAAATATGTTTTCAATTCTTTTGTAACAAGAAATCTGCTAATCTTCCTGTCTGCTATGTAAAACTGCTGTTTATATTAGTTTTCAAAGCACATGATGCTGTGGTACTTTGTTTAATCAGTTGGTATTAGTTGTCCAAGCTTTGGTGGCATAGTTGTTATACCAGCACATATAGACTGGTAGGATCTGGGTTCATAACCCACACAATACACAAACACTCTAGCTCTACTGACTAACACTTATCCAGCTATCCCCCATCTCATACACTGGTTTTAGACCCCTAGAACACTGTTTAATCAGTGAGTATTAGTTTAACAATATAGTATGTTAATTGTGATGTTTACTTGTGGGATGAAAACGGTAAAATGTAACATATATTTAGGATCATCAAATGTATTGTGAAGCTTTGGTTCATCTGATCATAATTCCAATTTTGAAATGGAATACACCCCCCTACTCCCAGACACACATTCACCCTCTCCCCTAGATTAGACATTCCAGATACACATATATAGAAATGCCATCATGTTGATGTTAGGTTTACTTGCAGTTGTGCATTTTAATGATGACTTTCTCAAAGCTGGTACCAGATCATATTTACTGTGAGTGATATTCGCTTTACTAAAAAACGCATACAAACTATTTAAATTTTATTGTAAAAATTATTTAACAATTTGTTAAGCAGATGTTAAATTTATTAGGTTTTTTTAAGAAAGATGTCCGGGATTTATTCAGGCGTTGTACAGTACTGAACATTGGCACCTTCCCAATAGCAAATGTCACAGAAAATTCCCAATTTCTTGTCTATAAATTCCCAATTATTCACCAATCTCATATCAAAATCTAATCAGTATCAATATATACCATCTAAAAATTAATCTACTTACCAATTTAATTTAATTCAGAAAACCCCCGATTTCTAAGTGGCCTAATCGAATCAGCCATGGGACTCTGGTGAAAAATCCTGGATAAGCAAATAATTGAAGTGTAAACTGGATTGAGTATTTGTTACCCACCCACCTTTAAAATTAAGGATGTGAAAATAAATAAGTAAATAAATGTGTTTTTCTATACAATTGTTGTGCTAGTTTATTGTGGGGTGGAAAAATTACAGTATATATATATATATATATATATATATATATATTTGATCCTAGTGGCAACAGACCTATGTCTTATTGTGAAGTGGTTATCATATTTGTAACAAATAATCTGCTAAATCTTCCTGTCTTCCTATCTACTATACGAAACTGCTGTTTATTTTAGTTTTCAAAGCAAAATGCAAAGGAAAGTGGGGAAGGACATAGACCAGTGGTATAGCGCTACCCCGATCCACTGTCGGTCAAGGATCGTTCACCATCGGTGGGCCCACGGGCTATTTCTCATTCTAGCCAGTGCACCATGACTGGTATATCATCTTTGGTTCATGTGATCATAATTTCAACTTTAAAATGGAATACACCCCTCACCCCCAAACACACACATTATCCCTTTCCCTAGATTAGGCATTCCAGACACAGATATGGAATTCACCACTATCAATATGTTAAGTTTACTTGCAGTGTGTGTGTGACTTTTAATCTGCTCATATACCACAGAGGTTTAGAGCATGTCCGTCCCGGGTTCTGCCTCAGGATAGCTGCAAACCCAACCCGGGACTGATTACTTGCAGTTGTGCATTTTAATGATGACTTTCTCAAAGCTGGTACCAGATCACATTTACTGTGAGTGATATTTGCTTTACTGAAAAATGCACATAACTATTTAAAAATTTTGTTGTAAAAATTATAAATTAAAAATGTGTTTCAATGTGTCCAGTATTTATGTCCATTATTCCAAATGACTTTTTTTCTAACCAGAATTTAAAAAAAAAAACTTAACTACAATTCATATCCCAATATTTTGTGATTTTTGTTGTTGGTAAAACAATCCAATTTATTATCAAATTGGCTGTCACGATCGGCTATTGATTCCTGAAAATGACCACGACATGCCGCCATTGTTGTCAAGCGAAAATACTTGCCGAAAAACAAGAAACTAAACATGCCATACTGTCAAATAATCTACTTTCTGTGAATGGTCATTGTTTCTGGTGAGTGTCGTGTGCAAAATGGCGTGAAATATGAATTTGGGAATGCATTGTATACAATGTACAGTATGTCTACTTCATGACGTCAGGTGAGATATCTCGGTTGCAGTAGTCAGAAGCTTAATCTGGCCAGTAAATTCCTGTAATTTAATTTAAACTAGAGATTTTGTCGTCTTATTGTCTTCAAATGTAATTTTAAAGTGGATATCATAATGAAAAAAACAGCTTTATCAGTCTTCCCAACTGCCACATGAACACATACCAGGGTATAAATGGATCAATATTGTAATGTGGTTGCTGTTAAACACACCACCACTGTATGAGTGTGTAATACATCAACTGACAATCTTCAGAGCTTTGCCCCTGCCTGGATACACACACCACTGTATGAGTGTGGAATGTTTCAATTAACAATCTTGAAAACATTTCCCCTGGATACACACACCACCACTGTATGTGAGTGGAATGTTTCAATCTTAAAAACGTTTCCCCTAGATACACACACCACCACTGTATGTGAGTGGAATGTTTCAATTAACAATCTTGAAAACATTTCCCCTGGATACACACACCACCACTGTATGAGTGGAATGTTTCAATCTTAAAAACGTTTCCCCTAGATACACACACCACCACTGTATGTGAGTGGAATGTTTCAATTAACAATCTTGAAAACATTTCCCCTGGATACACACACCACCACTGTATGAGTGGAATGTTTCAATCTTAAAAACGTTTCCCCTAGATACACACACCACCACTGTATGTGAGTGGAATGTTTCAATTAACAATCTTGAAAACATTTCCCCTGGATACACACACCACCACTGTATATGAGTGGAATGTTTCAATCTTAAAAACGTTTCCCCTAGATACACACACCACCACTGTATGTGAGTGGAATGTTTCAATTAAAAATCTTGAAAACATTTCCCCTGGATACACACACCACCACTGTATGTGAGTGGAATGTTTCAATCTTAAAAACGTTTCCCCTAGATACACACACCACCACTGTACATGAGTGGAATGTTTCAATTAACAATCTTGAAAACATTTCCCCTGGATACATACACCACCACTGTATGTGAGTGGAATGTTTCAATCTTAAAAACGTTTCCCTTAGATACACACCACCACCACTGTATGTGAGTGGAATGTTTCAATTAACAATCTTGAAAACATTTCCCCTGGATACACACACCACCACTGTATGAGTGGAATGTTTCAATCTTAAAAACGTTTCCCCTAGATACACACACCACCACTGTATGTGAGTGGAATGTTTCAATTAACAATCTTGAAAACATTTCCCCTGGATACACACACCACCACTGTATATGAGTGGAATGTTTCAATCTTAAAAACGTTTCCCCTAGATACACACACCACCACTGTATGTGAGTGGAATGTTTCAATTAAAAATCTTGAAAACATTTCCCCTGGATACACACACCACCACTGTATGTGAGTGGAATGTTTCAATCTTAAAAACGTTTCCCCTAGATACACACACCACCACTGTATATGAGTGGAATGTTTCAATTAACAATCTTGAAAACATTTCCCCTGGATACACACACCACCACTGTATGTGAGTGGAATGTTTCAATCTTAAAAACGTTTCCCCTAAATACACACACCACCACTGTATGTGAGTGGAATGTTTCAATTAACAATCTTGAAAACATTTCCCCTGGATACACACACCACCACTGTATGAGTGGAATGTTTCAATCTTAAAAACGTTTCCCCTAGATACACACACCACCACTGTATATGAGTGGAATGTTTCAATTAACAATCTTAAAAACGTTTCCCCTAGATACACACCACCACCACTGTATGTGAGTGGAATGTTTCAATTAACAATCTTAAAAACGTTTCCCCTAGATACACACCACCACCACTGTATATGAGTGGAATGTTTCAATTAACAATCTTGAAAACATTTCCCCTGGATACACACACCACCACTGTATGTGAGTGGAATGTTTCAATCTTAAAAACGTTTCCCCTAGATACACACACCACCACTGTATGTGAGTGTAATGTTTCAATTAACAATCTTGAAAACATTTCCCCTGGATACACACACCGCCACTGTATGTGAGTGGAATGTTTCAATCTTAAAAACGTTTCCCCTAGATACACACCACCACCACTGTATGTGAGTGGAATGTTTCAATTAACAATCTTGAAAACATTTCCCCTGGATACACACACCACCACTGTATGTGAGTGGAATGTTTCAATCTTAAAAACGTTTCCCCTAGATACACACACCACCACTGTAT